>NW_027507761.1:0-142490 GCF_037356315.1 Lithobates pipiens
CTCCCATTTTCCCTTCATATAAAGCATTAAATTTTGGGAATTCTGTGGAGTTCAGACACGGACTACATTTCCCATCATGCCTCAGTTCTGCTCTCCCAGCATCCTCAGCAGACTCCGCCCCTCTCCCAGATTCTGCAGCCCATCCATAGGGAAGCTGAGTGTATCCAGGTATGTGTGGCCCATCGCCTGCACTCTGTATGGGGGAGGGGTTCTCCTATACAATGCTGTCCATTGTCTGCGCTGTATACCCGGGGGGGAGGAGGGAGGGGGCTATCTATATACTGTATACACTTTATATAGAGGAAAGCAGGAGAAGTGTTTATTTTTCTACCTATCTATCCATGTATAGAGAGGGAGATAACCCTCGGAATATTCCTTCCTATATACTTCCCTATATACCTCCCTATTTACCTCCCTATATATCACCCTATATTCCTCCCTATATACCTCTCTGTATATCTCCCTGTATACCTCTCTATATATCTCCCTGTATACCTTCCTATATACCTCCGTACACTGATCAGCCAGAACATTATGACCCCCGTAATATACCTCCCTATATATCACCCTATATACTTCTCTGTATACCTCCCTATATATCTCCCTGTATACCTCTCTATATATCTCCCTGTATTCCTCCCTATATACCTCCCTATATATCTCCCTGTATACCTCCGTACACTGATCAGCCAGAACATTATGACCCCCAGAATATTCCTCCCTATATACCTCTCTATATATCTCCCTGTATACCTCCCTATATACCTCAGTACACTGATCAGCCAGAACATTACGACCCCCGGAATATTTCCCCCTGTATACCTCCTTATATATCGCCCTATATGTGTCCTGTATATAGAGAGAGGGAAGGGGAAGGGAGAGGGGGATAACAAGAGATGTATGGGGGGAGGGAGAGGTGATAAAAAGAGAGGGATGGGGGAAGGGAGAGGGGGATAAAGAGAGAGAGGGATGGGGGGAATAATGGGGGATAAAGAGAGGGGGACGGAGAGGGGGGAGAGAGTGAGAGGAGTATAAAGAGAGGAGGATGGGGGAAGAGCGAGAGGGGTATAAAGAAGGAGGGGTGGAAGGGCAGGAGGAGAGTAAGAGGGGTATAAAGAGAGAGGGGAAGGGACAGGGGGAGAATGAGAGGGGTATAAAGAGAGGGGGGAGAATGAGAGGGGTATAAAGAGATGGGGAAGGGACAGGGGGAAGAGAGGGGTATAAAGAGAGGAGGTGGGGTAGGGACAGGAGCGAGAGTGAGAGGGGTATACAGAGAGGGGGGAAAGGGACAATGGGAGAATGAGAGGGGTATAAGGAGAGGGGGGAGAATGAGAGGGGATGGGGGAAGGGACGGGGGGAGAGTGAGATGGGTATAAGTAGAGGGGGGAGAGTGAGAGGGGTATAAAGAGAGGGGGGTGGGGGAAGGGACACGGGGGAAGTGAGAGGGGTATATAGAGGGGGATGGGGGATGGGGGAAGGGACAGGGGGGAAAGTGAGAGGGGTATATAGAGGGGGATGGGGGAAGGGACGGGGGTAAAGTGAGAGGGGTATATAGAGGGGGATGGGGAAGGGACAGGGGGGAAAGTGAGAGGGGTATATAGAGGGGGATGGGGGAAGGGACAGGGGGGAAAGTGAGAGGGGTATATAGAGGGGGAAGGGACAGGGGGGAAAGTGAGAAGGGTATATAGAGGGGGGTGGGGAAGGGACAGGGGGGAAAGTGAGAGGGGTATATAGAGGGGGAAGGGACAGGGGGGAAGGGACGGGGGTAAAGTGAGAGGGGTATATAGAGGGGGATGGGGAAGGGACAGGGGGGAAAGTGAGAGGGGTATATAGAGGGGGGTGGGGGAAGGGACGGGGGAAAGTGAGAGGGGTATATAGAGGGGGATGGGGGAAGGGACGGGGGTAAAGTGAGAGGGGTATATAGAGGGGGATGGGGGAAGGGACGGGGGTAAAGTGAGAGGGGTATATAGAGGGGGATGGGGAAGGGACAGGGGGGAAAGTGAGAGGGGTATATAGAGGGGGGTGGGGGAAGGGACGGGGGAAAGTGAGAGGGGTATATAGAGGGGGATGGGGGAAGGGACGGGGGTAAAGTGAGAGGGGTATATAGAGGGGGATGGGGGAAGGGACGGGGGTAAAGTGAGAGGGGTATATAGAGGGGGATGGGGAAGGGACAGGGGGGAAAGTGAGAGGGGTATATAGAGGGGGGTGGGGGAAGGGACGGGGGAAAGTGAGAGGGGTATATAGAGGGGGATGGGGGAAGGGACGGGGGTAAAGTGAGAGGGGTATATAGAGGGGGATGGGGGAAGGGACGGGGGTAAAGTGAGAGGGGTATATAGAGGGGGATGGGGAAGGGACAGGGGGGAAAGTGAGAGGGGTATATAGAGGGGGATGGGGGAAGGGGGGAGTGATAGTGAATACAGATAGTGTAGATGCGATTCTCCTCCTGCTGGCTCTCTATTGGTCTAATTCTTCTGTTTTCTCTGGAAGGGCGATGCCGCTATATAATCACACATGTGCGATCCGGGACGCTGTGAGACGGGAACAACCAATCCCTGGTGAGTATAGAGCGGGTCCAATATCATACCTGAGGAGAGGCAGATACCCCAATGTGTGTGTGACCCCAATACTAATATACAGAGAGAGTTTGGGGTCCGGTCAGATGATGATGATGGGGACTCATTGAGTTCAGCGTCCTCTATGGATGATGAGTTTTGGGGTACAATGAAACGCGTTGGTTCTCCAGGCAGAGGGAGGAGTCGGGCTAAGAATCGGCGGCTTCAACTACCCTAATGGCAGTTCCCATTCCGTTTCTATAGAAGGCTCCATGCACGGTGACGGTGATGTTCCTTAGTCTGGCTCTCCCGTAGGGATTATGTTGTATGCATTTTGGTTTGCACCATTTATTATGTTCTTGTTTTTTTTGTTTTGTATAATTATATTCAATTATTTTGTAAATATGTTTTACATATTTATTATGGTTTTATTGTATATAAGTTGTTGTTTGTAAGATTTTCAATAAACAAAATTAACCCCTCATAATGGGCACAGCGGGTGTACAGACCCGGGAACTCAGCACAGGGATGGGGGGAGGGGCCCCTCATAATTGGTAGAGAGAGTGTACAGACCCGGGAACTCAGCACAGGGATGGGGGGAGGGGCCCCTCATAATTGGTAGAGAGAGTGTACAGACCCGGGAACTCGGCACAGGGATGGGGGGAGGGGCCCCTCATAATGGGCACAGCGGGTGTACAGACCCGGGAACTCAGCACAGGGATGGGGGGAACCCCTCATAATGGGCACAGCGGGTGTACAGACCCAGGAACTCAGCACAGGGATGGGGGGAGGGGCCCCTCATAATGGGCACAGCGGGCGTACAGACCCAGGAACTCAGCACAGGGATGGTGGGAACCCCTCATAATGGGCACAGCGGGTGTACAGACCCGGTAACTCAGCACAGGGATGGTGAGAACCCCTCATAATGGGCACAGCGGGTGTACAGACCCGGGAACTCAGCACAGGGATGGTGGGAACCCCTCATAATGGGCACAGCGGGTGTACAGACCCGGGAACTCAGCACAGGGATGGTGGGAACCCCTCATAATGGGCACAGCGGGTGTACAGACCCGGGAACTCGGCACAGGGATGGTGGGAACCCCTCATAATGGGCACAGCGGGTGTACAGACCCGGGAACTCAGCACAGGGATGGTGGGAACCCCTCATAATGGGCACAGCGGGTGTACAGACCCGGGAACTCAGCACAGGGATGGTGGGAACCCCTCATAATGGGCACAGCGGGTGTACAGACCCGGGAACTCGGCACAGGGATGGTGGGAACCCCTCATAATGGGCACAGCGGGTGTACAGACCCGGGAACTCGGCACAGGGATGGTGGGAACTCCTCATAATGGGCACAGCGGGTGTACAGACCCGGGAACTTGGCACAGGGATGGTGGGAGCCCCTCATAATGGGCACAGCGGGTGTACAGACCCGGGAACACAGCACAGGGATGGTGGGAACCCCTCATAATGGGCACACCGGGTGTACAGACCTGGGAACATGGCATAGGGATGGTGAGGACCCCTCATAATGGGCACAGCGGGTGTACAGACCCGATAAATCAGCACAGGGATGGTGAGAACCCCTCATAATGGGCACAGCGGGTGTACAGACCCGGGAACTCAGCACAGGGATGGTGGGAACCCCTCATAATGGGCACAGCGGGTGTACAGACCCGGGAACTCGTCACAGGGATGGTGGGAACCCCTCATAATGGGCACAGCGGGTGTACAGACCCGGGAACTCAGCACAGGGATGGTGAGAACCCCTCATAATGGGCACAGCGGGTGTACAGACCCGGGAACTCGGCACAGGGATGGTGGGAACCCCTCATAATGGGCACAGCGGGTGTACAGACCCGGGAACTCAGCACTGCGATGGTGGGAACCCCTCATAATGGGCACAGCGGGTGTACAGACCCGGGAACTCGGCACAGGGATGGTGGGAACCCCTCATAATGGGCACAGCGGGTGTACAGACCCGGGAACTCGGCACAGGGATGGTGGGAACCCCTCATAATGGGCACAGCGGGTGTACAGACCCGGGAACTCGGCACAGGGATGGTGGGAACCCCTCATAATGGGCACAGCGGGTGTACAGACCCGGGAACTCAGCACTGCGATGGTGGGAACCCCTCATAATGGGCACAGCGGGTGTACAGACCCGAGAACTCGGCACAGGGATGGTGGGAACCCCTCATAATGGGCACAGCGGGTGTACAGACCCGAGAACTCGGCACAGGGATGGTGGGAACCCCTCATAATGGACACAGCGGGTGTACAGACCCGGGAACTCAGCACAGGGATGGTGTGAACCCCTCATAATGGGCACAGCGGGTGTACAGACCCGGGAACTCGGCACAGGGATGGTGGGAACCCCTCATAATGGGCACAGCGGGTGTACAGACCCGGGAACTCGGCACAGGGATGGTGGGAACCCCTCATAATGGGCACAGCGGGTGTACAGACCCGGGAACTCGGCACAGGGATGGTGGGAACCCCTCATAATGGGCACAGCGGGTGTACAGACCCGAGAACTCAGCACATGGATGGTGGGAACCTCTCATAATGGGCACAGCGGGGGTACAGACCCGGGAACTCAGCACAGGGATGGTGGGAACCCCTCATAATGGGCACAGCGGGTGTACAGATCCAGGAACTCAGCACAGGGATGGTGGGAACCCCTCATAATGGGCACAGCGGGTGTACAGACCCGGGAACTCGGCACAGGGATGGTGGGAACCCCTCATAATGGGCACAGCGGGTGTACAGACCCGGGAACTCGGCACAGGGATGGTGGGAACCCCTCATAATGGGCACAGCGGGTGTACAGACCCGGGAACTCGGCACAGGGATGGTGGGAACCCCTCATAATGGGCACAGCGGGTGTACAGACCCGGGAACTCGGCACAGGGATGGTGGGAACCCCTCATAATGGGCACAGCGGGTGTACAGACCCGGGAACTCAGCACTGCGATGGTGGGAACCCCTCATAATGGGCACAGCGGGTGTACAGACCCGAGAACTCGGCACAGGGATGGTGGGAACCCCTCATAATGGGCACAGCGGGTGTACAGACCCGAGAACTCGGCACAGGGATGGTGGGAACCCCTCATAATGGGCACAGCGGGTGTACAGACCCGGGAACTCGGCACAGGGATGGTGGGAACCCCTCATAATGGGCACAGCGGGTGTACAGACCTGGGAACTCAGCACAGGGATGGTGGGAACCCCTCATAATGGGTACAGCGGGTGTACAGACCCGAGAACTCAGCACATGGATGGTGGGAACCCCTCATAATGGGCACAGCGGGTGTACAGACCCGGGAACTCAGCACAGGGATGGTGTGAACCCCTCATAATGGGCACAGCGGGTGTACAGACCCGGGAACTCGGCACAGGGATGGTGGGAACCCCTCATAATGGGCACAGCGGGTGTACAGACCCGGGAACTCGGCACAGGGATGGTGGGAACCCCTCATAATGGGCACAGCGGGTGTACAGACCCGGGAACTCGGCACAGGGATGGTGGGAACCCCTCATAATGGGCACAGCGGGTGTACAGACCCGAGAACTCAGCACATGGATGGTGGGAACCTCTCATAATGGGCACAGCGGGGGTACAGACCCGGGAACTCAGCACAGGGATGGTGGGAACCCCTCATAATGGGCACAGCGGGTGTACAGATCCAGGAACTCAGCACAGGGATGGTGGGAACCCCTCATAATGGGCACAGCGGGTGTACAGACCCGGGAACTCGGCACAGGGATGGTGGGAACCCCTCATAATGGGCACAGCGGGTGTACAGACCCGGGAACTCGGCACAGGGATGGTGGGAACCCCTCATAATGGGCACAGCGGGTGTACAGACCCGGGAACTCGGCACAGGGATGGTGGGAACCCCTCATAATGGGCACAGCGGGTGTACAGACCCGGGAACTCGGCACAGGGATGGTGGGAACCCCTCATAATGGGCACAGCGGGTGTACAGACCCGGGAACTCAGCACTGCGATGGTGGGAACCCCTCATAATGGGCACAGCGGGTGTACAGACCCGAGAACTCGGCACAGGGATGGTGGGAACCCCTCATAATGGGCACAGCGGGTGTACAGACCCGGGAACTCAGCACAGGGATGGTGGGAACCCCTCATAATGGGCACAGCGGGTGTACAGACCCGAGAACTCGGCACAGGGATGGTGAGAACCCCTCATAATAGGCACAGCGGGTGTACAGACCCGAGAACTCGGCACAGGGATGGTGGGAACCCCTCATAATGGGCACAGCGGGTGTACAGACCCCGGAACTCGGCACAGGGATGGTGGGAACCCCTCATAATGGGCACAGCGGGTGTACAGACCCGGGAACTCGGCACAGGGATGGTGGGAACCCCTCATAATGGGCACAGCGGGTGTACAGACCCGGGAACTCAGCACAGGGATGGTGGGAACCCCTCATAATGGGCACAGCGGGTGTACAGACCCGGGAACTCGGCACAGGGATGGTGGGAAACTGCCATTCCTCTCCTTGACAGCGAGGTGAGAGGTTGCTAGTTCCTTTGCTCCTGTGCTTCCAGAGACCAGGGGCTAGAGTTACTCCTCTGCCCCAGGAAGGATGCTGGATCCTGGGGAGGACCCTGGCGGGGGCCCCCTGGATAGGCCTCAACCTGCGGAAGATTCTGGGCCTGGCCCAAGGAAGGATGAATCTCTGTCTTCCTTTAGACGGAGGATTGTGGAAACGCTGAAGCGGATTGAGAAGGAAGAGGAGAAGTTGGGAGCTTTGAAAGCTGAATTTAAAAAGAAGAAGCAGATTTGTGCCAAAGTCTTCAGTAAGAAGAGACCGGCTCTGAGGCCTGAATTGAAGGACCTGGAACAAGCTCTGCGGAAGCAGAAAGAATTGGTGAGTTCTCTGAAGGAGAATAGTGGAGCTTTTAAAGAAAAATATAAAAACGAGGAGCGATTTAATCAACTGAGGAAAGGAGCTTCTTCCTGCATGGAGAGCGAGGAGATGGAAGCAGAGAGTGAGAAAGTGGGCCCGGAGGATGAGCCCAGCTCTTCAACATCTCAGACATCTGCTGAACCCTCAATGGCGGAGGCCTCTGTCCCCTTCCCTCCCCAGCAATGTGGAACATCCCAGCAGGAGGATGAAGGTTCTAACATGTTGGATCTGATCAGCAAACTGGAGGCCAGTCCAGATTCAGCTCCCCAGGAAGGTGAGGAGAAGATGGACACCGTTCCTATTCCTGTGGAGAGAGCAGGTGCAGGTACTGTGTGTGTGCAGGATGGTGGGATCTTTAATAACAATGGGCCTGCTGAGGGTTGTGGTACTGCAGACAGTCAGCCCAGACCCATAGACAATATACAGCAAGCAAATACATCTGCTAATAACTGTCAGCTTCAGTCTGCAGAGAGGTCCATGGACAATACAGTGACTTTGCCTGGACCAGGCACAGCGGCTGTTCCTGTGAATGGTGGAGGAGATGCTGGGAGCAGTAGTACTACAGCTCTCCAGGAGTCTGCAGCAGCCAAGACTGTGATATCTCCCAGGATTGCAGCTGAGTGTTCGGGGGAGGGGGTGGGTCCTGCTAATCAGAAGACTGCTATCCCAGCTGATTCACACTCTCTGCCAGCAGGTCTGAATGTATCTGAGGACAAGACTGCAAATGCTGGAAGAAAAACTTATGCTGGTGTTGCTGCCACAGGATCTGGGAAGGGGGAACAAGCAGGGAGGGAACATGGGGACTTTCTATCTTTCTCCCTGTTTAAAAGGAGGAATGTTGTACAATTGAAATGGGAAGGTGATGGAAACCCCCCACATAGGAGGGTGGTGGTGGATAAAATTCTGCAGATGGGGTTTAGGCCTGCGGATATCTTCGCCCTGATCAGTCCGGCAGGTTCCTATGAATATGATTTGTCCTTTATCCGTCCCGAGTCTCTGGACATATTTTGGGAGAAGTTTGAACACGTGTGTAGGGGCCTGCCGGACTGGAAAGGGCTCATCCCCAAACTTATTTCCCGCCAGCCCCTCATTAAGATGGTGACAATTCTTGTGCGCAATGAATCCATACCACAAGGGGATCTGACTGTATGGTTGAGGAGGTATGGGGATGTCCTGAGCCCCCTGAGAAAGATTTTGGACGATCGGGGAATATGGACAGGGGGATGGTCTGTGCAGCTGAAACTAAAGGTTATTGACAATGTTGTCCAACATCTGCCATCCTCAGCTTTCCTGGGGAGGGACAGGCTGACCATCTTCTACCCGGGCCAGCCAAAGCTCTGCAATAAATGTGGAGATAAAGGGCATCTTGCATCCTCCTGTCCAGTAATGAAGTGCTCCCTGTGTCAGGGTATAGGACATTTGGCAAAGGATTGTAATATTATAAGGTGTAATCTGTGCAATGCAGTGGGACATCCTTATAGTCAGTGTCCTGAGGCAATGCACAATAAGCCTGAGCTCATGAGGGAGTTTTTCCGTCCGGACATGGAGGATGCGCAGAGCTCATCAGCTGGAGGGCCTGTGATCCCATCTGAGTCTGTGCCAATACCCAATGTGTCTCCCCAGTCTGTGCCAATACCCAATGTGTCTCCCCAGTCTGTGCCAATACCCAATGTGTCTCCCCAGTCTGTGCCAATACCCAATGTGTCTCTCCAGTCTGTGCCCATACCCAATGGGTCTGTGTCTCCCCAGTCTGTGCCCATACCCAATGGGTCTGTGTCTCCCCAGTCTGTGCCCATACCCAATGGGTCTGTGTCTCCCCAGTCTGTGCCAGTACCCAATGTGCCTGTGTCCTCCCAGCCTGTATGTAAAGTTTCAGTTGCCAAGAATGTGTCCAATCCTTCTGTGTCTTATCCTTCTGTGTCTTCTAAAATTGCAGAGGCAGCAAGAGGTGCTGAGGCTGGTGCATCAGGTGTGGTGCCAGTCCCCCTCCCCCGACGCTGCAGGGTTCCTATTGCAGATCGTGGGGGCCAGAGGAGTGGGGAAAATAGTGGGGAGGCTGGCCTGGTGGTAGATAAGGGAAGGGAGAGTGGGGGGGAGGGGGTTGAAGGGGAGGATAGGTGTGGGGAGGCTGGTTGTGGTTTATCCAAAGATGATATGGAGTGGTTGGAGGATAGGAGGAGGAGGGGCAAAATAAGGAAAAAAAGGGGTTCAGTTCCCTTCAATCCTGAAGTTTTGCCTTTGAAAAATAAGTTTAAGGTCCTGTCGGACGATGATGATGATTGGGACTCGTTCAGTTCAGCGTCCTCCATGGACGATGAGTGCCAGGGCGCAACAAAGCGTGCTGGTTCTCCAGGCAGAGGGAGTAGTCAGGCTAAGAAACGTCTGCCTCAATTACCCTAATGGCAGTTCCCACTCCGTTAAAAGTGGCAACCATTAATGTTGCCAGTTTGAGATCAGTAAGTGCTCGTCATATGGCCTTATTTTTGCTCAGCGAGTTTGATGCTGACATTTTGTTTTTACAAGAGACCCATCTGAGTAGTCTGGCCGATATACATCTGGCAAAGAAGGAGTGGAGACGTGGTCCCTCATTTTGGTCTCTTGCGGCCGAGCCTTACAGCGGGGTTGCAGTCCTTTTTTCTGGTATGGTAACGTGCCGGCGGGTAATTGAGGTAGAGATTGGGAGATGCATGGTCTTGGACGTCTCTGTAAGGGGGCAGGACTTGCGCCTGATTAACATCTATGGTCCCCAGACAAAGTGGGGCAGGAAATGCCTCCTTACAAAGATTAAGCCTTTTCTTTTTACGGCCCAGCAGGTTATCTTTGGAGGTGATTTCAACACCATTACTAGGTCTAAAGACAGGAGAGGTTTCAGAGATAAGCTGGGCTATGACACCCTTTTTCTCAATGCGATAGTTAGGGAAGCAGGTCTGGTAGATGCGCACATTAAGCGTTGCCCAGACAGCACGGGGTTCACTTTTCAGAGAGGTAGTAGTCAGAGTAGGATAGATAGGTTTTTTTTAAAGGGAGACTCTGCTTTTTCGGCCCCTGTGTGTCGGGCAGTGGAGTTTTCTGACCACTGTATTCTGTCTGTGACTCTGAATGCCTCAGACATGCCACCTAGGGGGAGGGGTATCTGGAGATTGAATTCGGCCCTCCTGGAAGACGAGAGAGTAAGACAATCCTTTGAGGATTTTTTTCAAGCACAGGTAACGATCCTAGACTTTTGCAACAGCAAGTCAGAATGGTGGGAGCTTGTAAAACAGCGGACTGTTAGGCTTTTCAAGGCCATAGGAAGAAAGAAGCAGCAAGATAAGTATATCACCTACCAGCGTTTGCGGAGGAAACTTGACCGCCTTGTTTCGAATGGAGGAGATTCTGGGGCGATCTCTGAGGTGAAGCTCCTCCTTAGGAGACATGAATATGACCGGCACGCCTCTTTGGTTCAGGAGAGGGATTACGGGAAATACCATTCACCTGACCCTTACCAGAACTGTAAACAGAGCGTAGCAGTTAAGACGGTCCATGGCCTGAAGGACAGTACGGGCTCCCTGACGAAGTCTAGGTCAGGGATCCTGGAGGTGGTCAGGTCATACTATGCAGATCTCCTGGGAGGAAGGAACCTTGATCGGACAAGGATGTTGGGTTTTTTGGACTCTACACCAGGACTGGAGAGTAATGTTCCTTTGATGAATTTGACAGATGAAATCACTGCAGATGAGGTAGTCCAGGCTATTGATAAACTGGCCATCAAGAAAACGCCAGGGCCAGATGGGTTGACAGCTGAGTTTTATAAATGTTTTAAGACGATCCTGGCTCCCTACCTTGCGGAGGTTTTTAATAGCTGTTTGCAGGAGGGTTCTCTCCCTCCCTCCATGAGGCAATCTGCAGTGATCCTTCTGTCAAAGGGTAAAGATCCTTCGATGATTGAGAATTGGCGCCCCATTAGCCTTCTTAATGTCGATAGAAAGATACTGGCAAAGATTTTTTTCTGGCGATTTTCGCCAGTGGCAGGCAGTTTGTTATCCCACCACCAGCACTGTTCGGTCCAAGGTAGAAGCACTTTCTCAGCAGTGTTAGCCGTCCGGGAGGCCTTGGAGCGTTGTAGGGCTGCTGGTTGGGGTAAATTTTTGCTGACATTGGATCAGGCTAAGGCCTTTGATCGGGTTAATCATGAGTACTTATGGCTGCTTCTTGGCAGATATGGCCTGGAGGGGGGTTTCATTGATTGGCTTAAGATTTTGTACAAAGGGGCTGAAAGCTTTCCGCTAGTTAATGGTTGGGTCGGGCAACCCTTTGTGGTCGGCTCGGGTGTGCGTCAGGGGTGCCCATTGAGTCCTCTGTTATATGCATTTGCAATTGACCCCTTCATCAGAAGGCTGGAGAATGGGCCATTGTGTGGAGTACCTTTGGGCATCGCTGGTGAGCCTCCTTTGAAAGTTGTGGCCTATGCTGATGATGTTTCTGTTTTTGTCTCTGGGACTGGAGAGGCGCAGGAGGTGGTCTCAGTGATAACGCAGTATTCAGAGGCATCAGGTTCAAAGGTCAACCAGGACAAGTGTGAAGCTTTCTGGATGGGCGTGGAAGGTGAGAGCTTTGTTCTCCCGGATGACTTCCCGGAGCCCCAGCAAAAAATTAGAGTTCTAGGCATTGAATTTGGCCCAGGTGACTATGGTCATGCAAATTGGGTGAACAGGCTGGAGAATGCCGATGCCAAGGTGGCAAGCTGGAAAGGTTGGCAGCTTTCCTTGAGGGAAAAGGTTGATCTGATCAAGACTTACCTGATTCCGATTTTTCTATATGTCAGTTTTGTTTGCGTTTTGCCAGCTTCTCTCTATACCAGGGTCTATACTTGTTTCTTCCAGCTGTTATGGGGGAACAGAATAAACCTTGTCAAAAGGAATGTGACTTACCTTTCTAGGCGGGAGGGTGGTCTAGGGATGATCAACCCTGTAGTCTTTTTCTCTCTGATGTTTGTGAAGTACAATCTTGGTAACATGTTGGCAGAGAGACCGCCTGGGTGGGTTGGTATTTTCCAGTCCTGGTTTAGGCCCTTTCTGCGAGACTGGGAAAATGGTGGGCCAGTGAAGAGCCTGAGGGTCAAGCATGATAAGCTCCCGGCTTATGTTGCCCCGTGTTTGAAAATGCTTCGGCAGTGGCAAGTAACAGCAGGAGAAGTCAGATCTCTTCCAAGGAAACTTCTTGAGAAGCGGATCATGAGCTCTGTTTTTTGCGAGCCACTGGCCTTGAGGGATTGCCCAAGCCTGGTTTTGGGGGTGGGTTTGCGGTTGATTAATTTGGAGAGAATCCCAATGAAGTTTAGGGATCAGGCTTGGCTTGCCTTTCATGGAAAACTATATGTGAAGGGCAACTTGAAGTTTCTTTCCATGAGTGATCGGGGCTGCCCGAGAGTGGAGTGTGGAGGAGTGGTGGAGTCCATGGATCACTTTCTACTTCAGTGCCCTTTTAATATAGAGGTGTACAAGAGGGTGGGGAGGGCTCTGAGTATACCCTTCCTCCCCCATATGAGTTATGCAGAGTGGGTGTATGGGGCTTTCCAGACTCGTCGGGATTATGATTTGGAAACACTTTTTTTAGTTAGTTTAGTAGTCCGTTATTTCACGTGGAGTGCACGGTGTCAGGTATCCTTACGGGGTAAAATCCTCCCTGTGGAAGTGGTGATGCAGAACATTCTGGGTGAGGTTGGGAAGATTCGGGGTCTTGAGAAAGACAGGTGGCAGCAGGAGGCCTGGATAAAGGCGTGGAGGAATATCAGGGCTCTGTAGCTGCTGCCTGTTGATCTCGGGGTGTGCGGCTTTCTTTGTATTCTTCTTTCACTCCCTTAGATTTTCAGATCAAATACAATTTTGATAAAAGGCTCCATGCATGGTGACGGTGATGTTCCTTAGTCTGGCTCTCCCATAGGGATTATGTAATGCGCAATCTGTTTTTGCACTGTTTATTTTGTTCTTGTTCTTTCTGGTCTGTATAATGATATTCAATTATTTTGTAAATATGTTTTTATTTATTTATTATGGTTTTATTGTATATAAGTTGTTGTTTGTAAGATTTTCAATAAAACAAAATTAACCCCTCATAATGGGCACAGCGGGTGTACAGACCCGGAACTCGGCACAGGGATGGTGGGAACCCCTCATAATGGGCACAGCGGGTGTACAGACCCGGAACTCGGCACAGGGATGGTGGGAACCCCTCATAATGGGCACAGCGGGTGTACAGACCCGGGAACTCAGCACAGGGATGGTGAGAACCCCTCATAATGGGCACAGCGGGTGTACAGACCCGGGAACTCAGCACTGCGATGGTGGGAACCCCTCATAATGGGCACAGCGGGTGTACAGACCGGGGAACTCAGCACAGGGATGGTGGGAACCCCTCATAATGGGCACAGCGGGTGTACAGACCCGGGAACTCAGCACAGGGATGGTGGGAACCCCTCATAATGGGCACAGCGGGTGTACAGACCCGGGAACTCGGCACAGGGATGGTGGGAACCCCTCATAATGGGCACAGCGGGTGTACAGACCCGGGAACTCAGCACAGGGATGGTGGGAACCCCTCATAATGGGCACAGCGGGTGTACAGACCCGGGAACTCAGCACAGGGATGGTGGGAACCCCTCATAATGGGCACAGCGGGTGTACAGACCCGGGAACTCGGCACAGGGATGGTGGGAACCCCTCATAATGGGCACAGCGGGTGTACAGACCCGGGAACTCAGCACTGCGATGGTGGGAACCCCTCATAATGGGCACAGCGGGTGTACAGACCCGAGAACTCGGCACAGGGATGGTGGGAACCCCTCATAATGGGCACAGCGGGTGTACAGACCCGAGAACTCGGCACAGGGATGGTGGGAACCCCTCATAATGGGCACAGCGGGTGTACAGACCCCGGAACTCGGCACAGGGATGGTGGGAACCCCTCATAATGGGCACAGCGGGTGTACAGACCCGGGAACTCGGCACAGGGATGGTGGGAACCCCTCATAATGGGCACAGCGGGTGTACAGACCCGGGAACTCGGCACAGGGATGGTGGGAACCCCTCATAATGGGCACAGCGGGTGTACAGACCCGAGAACTCGGCACAGGGATGGTGGGAACCCCTCATAATGGGCACAGCGGGTGTACAGACCCGGGAACTCAGCACTGCGATGGTGGGAACCCCTCATAATGGGCACAGCGGGTGTACAGACCCGAGAACTCGGCACAGGGATGGTGGGAACCCCTCATAATGGGCACAGCGGGTGTACAGACCTGAGAACTCAGCACAGGGATGGTGGGAACCCCTCATAATGGGCACAGCGGGTGTACAGACCCGGGAACTCGGCACAGGGATGGTGGGAACCCCTCATAATGGGCACAGCGGGTGTACAGACCCGGGAACTCAGCACAGGGATGGTGGGAACCCCTCATAATGGGCACAGCGGGTGTACAGACCCGGGAACTCAGCACTGCGATGGTGGGAACCCCTCATAATGGGCACAGCGGGTGTACAGACCGGGGAACTCAGCACAGGGATGGTGGGAACCCCTCATAATGGGCACAGCGGGTGTACAGACCCGGGAACTCGGCACAGGGATGGTGGGAACCCCTCATAATGGGCACAGCGGGTGTACAGACCGGGGAACTCAGCACAGGGATGGTGGGAACCCCTCATAATGGGCACAGCGGGTGTACAGACCTGGGAACTCAGCACAGGGATGGTGGGAACCCCTCATAATGGGCACAGCGGGTGTACAGACCCGGGAACTCAGCACAGGGATGGTGGGAACCCCTCATAATGGGCACAGCGGGTATACAGACCTGGGAACTCAGCACCGGGATGGTGGGAAACTGCCATTCCTCTCCTTGACAGCGAGGTGAGAGGTTGCTAGTTCCTTTGCTCCTGTGCTTCCAGAGACCAGGGGCTAGAGTTACTCCTCTGCCCCAGGAAGGATGCTGGATCCTGGGGAGGACCCTGGCGGGGGCCCCCTGGATAGGCCTCAACCTGTGGAAGATTCTGGGCCTGGCCCAAGGAAGGATGAATCTCTGTCTGCCTTTAGACGGAGGATTGTGGAAACGCTGAAGCGGATTGAGAAGGAAGAGGAGAAGTTGGGAGCTTTGAAAGCTGAATTTAAAAAGAAGAAGCAGATTTGTGCCAAAGTCTTCAGTAAGAAGAGACCGGCTCTGAGGCCTGAATTGAAGGACCTGGAACAAGCTCTGCGGAAGCAGAAAGAATTGGTGAGTTCTCTGAAGGAGAATAGTGGAGCTTTTAAAGAAAAATATAAAAATGAGGAGCGATTTAATCAAATGAGGAAAGGAGCTTCTTCCTGCATGGAGAGCGAGGAGATGGAAGCAGAGAGTGAGAAAGTGGGCCCGGAGGATGAGCCCAGCTCTTCAACACCTCAGACACCTGCTGAGCCCTCAATGGCGGAGGCCTCTGTCCCCTTCCCTCCCCAGCAATATGGAACATCCCAGCAGGAGGATGAAGGTTCTGACATGCTGGATCTGATCAATAAACTGGAGTCCAGTCCAGATTCAGCTCCCCAGGAAGGTGAGGAGAAGATGGACACCGTTCCTATTCCTGTGGAAGAAAGACCTGTGGAGAGAGCAGGTGCAGGTACTGTGTGTGTGCAGGATGGGGGGAACTTTAATAACAATGGGCCTGCTGAGGGTTGTGGTACTACAGACAGTCAGCCCAGAACCATAGACAATGTACTGCAAGCAAATACATCTGCTAATAACTGTCAGCTTCAGTCTGCAGAGAGGTCCATGGACAATACAGTGACTTTGCCTGGACCAGGCACAGCGGCTGTTCCTGTGAATGGTGGAGGAGATGCTGGGTGTAGTAGTACTACAACTCTCCTGGAGTCTGCAGCAGCCAAGACTGTGATGGCTCCCAGGATTGAAGCTGAGTGTTCGGGGGAGGGGGTGGGTCCTGCTAATCAGAAGACTGCTATCCCAGCTGATTCAGACTCTCTGCCAGCAGGTTTGAATGTATCTGAGGACAAGACTGCAAATGCTGGTGGTGGAAGAAAAACTTATGCTGGTGTTGCTGCCACAGGATCTGGGAAGGGGGAGCAAGCAGGGAAGGAGCATGGGGACGTTTTATCTTCCTCCCTGTGTAAAAGGAGGAATGTTGTACAATTGAAATGGGAAGGTGATGGAAACCCCCCACATAGGAGGGTGGTGGTGGATAAAATCCTGCAGATGGGGTTTAGGCCTGCGGATATCTTCGCCCTGATCAGTCCGGCAGGTTCCTATGAATATGATTTGTCCTTTATCCGTCCCGAGTCTCTGGACATATTTTGGGAGAAGTTTGAACACGTGTGTAGGGGCCTGCCGGACTGGAAAGGGCTCATCCCCAAACTTATTTCCCGCCAGCCCCTCATTAAAATGGTGACAATACTTGTGCGCAATGAATCTATACCACAAGGGGATCTGGCTGTATGGTTGAGGAGGTATGGGGACGTCCTGAGCCCCCTGAGAAAGATTTTGGATGATCGGGGAATATGGACGGGGGATGGTCTGTCCAGCTGAAACTAAAGGTTATTGACAATGTTGTCCAACATCTGCCATCCTCAGCTTTCCTGGGGAGGGACAGGCTGACCATCTTCTACCCGGGCCAGCCAAAGCTCTGCAATAAATGTGGAGATAAAGGGCATCTTGCATCCTCCTATCCAGTGATGAAGTGCTCCCTGTGTCAGGGTATAGGGCATTTGGCAAAGGATTGTAATATTATAAGGTGTAATCTGTGCAATGCAGTGGGACATCCTTATAGTCAGTGTCCTGAGGCAATGCACAACAAGCCGGAGCTCATGAGAGAGTTCTTCCATCTGGACATGGAGGATGCACAGAGCTCATCAGCTGGAGGGCCTGTGAGTCCATCTGAGTCTGTGCCCATACCCAATGTGTCTCCCCAGTCTGTGCCAATACCCAATGTGTCTCCCCAGTCTGTGCCAATACCCAATGTGTCTCCCCAGTCTGTGCCAATACCCAATGTGTCTCCCCAGTCTGTGCCAATACCCAATGTGTCTCCCCAGTCTGTGCCAATACCCAATGTGTCTGTGTCGCCCCAGTCTGTGCCAATACCCAATGTGTCTGTGTTGCCCCAGTATGTGCCAATACCCAATGTGTCTGTGTCCTCCCAGTCTGTATGTAAAGTTTAAATTGCCGAGAATGTGTCCAATCCTTCTGTGTCTTCTAAAATTGCAGAGGCAGCAAGAGGTGCTGAGGCTGGTGCATCAGGTGTGGTGCCAGTCCCCCTCCCCCGACGCTGCAGGGTTTCTATTGCAGATCGTGGGGGGCAGAGGAGTGGGGAAAATAGTGGGGAGGCTGGCCTGGTGGTAGATAAGGGAAGGGAGAGTGGGGGGGAGGGGGTTGAAGGGGAGGATAGGTGTGGGGAGGCTGGTTGTGGTTTATCCAAAGATGATATGGAGTGGTTGGAGGATAGGAGGAGGAGGGGCAAAATAAGGAAAAAAAGGGGTTCAGTTCCCTTCAATCCTAAAGTTTTGCCTTTGAAAAATAAGTTTAAGGTCCTGTCGGACGATGATGATGATGATGATGATTGGGACTCGTTCAGTTCAGCGTCCTCCATGGATGATGAGTGCCAGGGCGCAACAAAGCGTTCTGGTTCTCCAGGCAGAGGGAGTAGTCAGGCTAAGAAACGTCTGCCTCAATTACCCCAATGGCTGTTCCCACTCCGATAAAAGTGGCAACCATTAATGTTGCCAGCTTAAGATCAGTAAGCGCTCGTCATATGGCCTTATTTTTGCTCAGCGAGTTTGATGCTGACATTTTGTTTTTACAAGAGACCCATCTGAGTAGTCTGGCCGATATACATCTGGCAAAGAAGGAGTGGAGACGTGGTCCCTCATTTTGGTCTCTTGCGGCCGAGCCTTACAGCGGGGTTGCAGTCCTTTTTTCTGGTATGGTAACGTGCCGGCGGGTAATTGAGGTAGAGATTGGGAGATGCATGGTCTTGGACGTCTCTGTAAGGGGGCAGGACCTGCGCCTGATTAACATCTATGGTCCCCAGACGAAGTGGGACAGGAAATGCCTCTTTACAAAGATTAAGCCTTTTCTTTTTACGGCCCAGCAGGTTATCTTTGGTGGTGATTTTAACACCATTACTAGGTCTAAAGACAGGAGAGGTTTCAGAGATGAGCTGGGCTATGACACCCTTTTTCTCAATGCGATAGTTAGGGAAGCAGATCTGGTAGATGCGCACATTAAGCGTTGCCCAGACAGCACGGGGTTCATTTTTCAGAGAGGTAGTAGTCAGAGTAGGATAGATAGGTTTTTTTTTAAAGGGAGACTCTGCTTTTTCGGCACCTGTGTGTCGGGCAGTGGAGTTTTCTGATCACTGTATTCTATCTGTGACTCTGAATGCCTCAGACATGCCACCTAGGGGGAGGGGTATCTGGAGATTGAATTCGGCCCTCCTGGAAGACGAGAGAGTAAGACAATCCTTTGAGGACTTTTTTCAAGCACAGGTAACGATCCTAGACTTTTGCAACAACAAGTCGGAATGGTGGGAGCTTGTAAAACAGCGGACTGTTAGGCTTTTCAAGGCCATAGGAAGAAAGAAGCAGCAAGATAAGTATATCACCTACCAGCGTTTGTGGAGGAAACTTGACCGCCTTGTTTCGAATGGAGGAGATTCTGGGGCGATCTCTGAGGTGAAGCTCCTCCTTAGGAGACGTGAATATGACCGGCACGCCTCTTTGGTTCAGGAGAGGGATTACGGGAAATACCATTCGCCTGACCCTTACCAGAACTGTAAACAGAGCGTAGCAGTTAAGACGGTCCATGGCCTGAAGGACAGTACGGGCTCTCTGACGAAGTCTAGGTCAGGGATCCTGGAGGTGGTCAGGTCATACTATGCCGATCTCCTGGGAGGAAGGAACCTTGATCGGACAAGGATGTTGGGTTTTTTGGACTCTACACCAGGACTGGAAAGTAATGTTCCTTTTTTGACAGATGAAATCACTGCAGATGAGGTAGTCCAGGCTATTGATAAACTGGCCATCAAGAAAACGCCAGGGCCAGATGGGTTGACAGCTGAGTTTTATAAATGTTTTAAGACGGTCCTGGCTCCCTACCTTGCGGAGGTTTTTAATGGCTGTTTGTATGAGGGTTCTCTCCCTCCCTCCATGAGGCAATCTGCAGTGATCCTTCTGTCAAAGGGTAAAGATCCTTCGATGAT
This sequence comes from Lithobates pipiens, assembly GCF_037356315.1. Classification (NCBI taxonomy): domain Eukaryota; kingdom Metazoa; phylum Chordata; class Amphibia; order Anura; family Ranidae; genus Lithobates; species Lithobates pipiens. Next base: position 19,704 of record NW_027507761.1, read on the forward strand.
TGAGAATTGGCGCCCCATTAGCCTTCTTAATGTCGATAGAAAGATACTGGCGAAGATTTTTTTCTGGCGATTATCGCCAGTGGCAGGCAGTTTGTTATCTCACCACCAGCACTGTTCGGTCCAAGGTAGAAGCACTTTCTCAGCAGTGTTAGCCGTCCGGGAGTCCTTGGAGCGTTGTAGGGCTGCTGGTTGGGGTAAATTTTTTGCTGACATTGGATCAGGCTAAGGCCTTTGATCGGGTTAATCATGAGTACTTATGGCTCCTTCTTGGCAGATATGGCCTGGAGGGGGGTTTCATTGATTGGCTCAAGATTTTGTACAAAGGGGCTGAAAGCTTTCCGCTAGTTAATGGTTGGGTCGGGCAACCCTTTGTGGTCGGCTCAGGTGTGCGTCAGGGGTGCCCATTGAGTCCTCTGTTATATGCATTTGCAATTGACCCCTTCATTAGAAGGCTAGAGAATGGACCATTGTTTCGGGTACCTATGGGCATCCCTGGTGTGCCTCCTTTGAAAGTTGTGGCCTATGCTGATGATGTTTCTGTTTTTGTCTCTGGGACTGGGGAGGCGCAGGAGGTGGTCTCAGTGATAACACAGTATTCAGAGGCATCAGGTTCAAAGGTCAACCAGGACAAGTGTGAAGCTTTCTGGATGGGCGTGGAAGGTGAGAGCTTTGTTCTCCTGGATGACTTCCCGGAGCCCCAGCAAAAAATGAGAGTTCTAGGCATTGAATTTGGCCCAGGTGACTATGGTCATGCAAATTGGGTGAACAGGCTGGAGAATGCCGATGCCAAGGTGGCAAGCTGGAAAGGTTGGCAGCTTTCCTTGAGGGAAAAGGTTGATCTGGTCAAGACTTATCTGATTCCGATTTTCCTATATGTCAGTTTTGTTTGTGTTTTGCCAGCTTCTCTCTATGCCAGGGTCTATACTTGTTTCTTCCAGCTGTTATGGGGGAACAGAATAAACCTTGTCAAAAGGAATGTGACTTACCTTTCTAGGCGGGAGGGTGGTCTAGGGATGATCAACCCTGTAGTCTTTTTCTCTCTGATGTTTGTGAAGTACAATCTTGGTAACATGTTGGCAGAGAGACCACCTGGGTGGGTTGGTATTTTCCAGTCCTGGTTTAGACCCTTTCTGCGAGACTGGGAAAATGGTGGGCCAGTGAAAAGCCTGAGGGTCAAGCATGATAAGCTCCCGGCTTATGTTGCCCCGTGTTTGAAAATACTTCGGCAGTGGCAAGTAACGGCAGGAGAAGTCAGATCTCTTCCAAGGAAACTTCTTGAGAAGCGGATCATGAGCTCTGCTTTTTGCGAGCCACTGGCCTTGAGGGATTGCCCAAGCCTGGTTTTGGGGGTGGGTTTGCGGTTGATTAATTTGGAGAGAATCCCAATGAAGTTTAGGGATCAGGCTTGGCTTGCCTTTCATGGAAAACTATATGTGAAGGGCAACTTGAAGTTTCTTTCCATGAGTGATCGGGGCTGCCCGAGAGTGCAGTGTGGAGGAGTGGTGGAGTCCAACAGAGCTCCTCAGAGATCTAGGACATTTTTGTGGGGGGGGGGGGGGTTTATCATGCATTTTCCATTTACTGTGAGATCAGTTCAGGGTGGATAAGCTATGAGAACTCTAACGGTGTATTTCCCTGCAGGGTGTGGTTGAGCGGGTTGATGGTGGTGATGGGTTCATCACTCCAGCATTGGCGGATTATCCGGCACCATCCCCGAAACTAAGAAGCTCCACATTCAAGCAGACTGTGACATGACACAGGAGGAAGGGCCAGACCTGGATCACATGACACAGGAGGAGGGGCCAGACCTGGATCACATGACACAGGAGGAGGGGCCAGACCTGGATCACATGACACAGGAGGAGGGGCCAGACCTGGATCACAGGACACAGGAGGAGGGGCCAGACCTGGATCACATGGCACAGGAGGAGGGGCCAGACCTGGATCACAGGACACAGGAGGAGGGGCCAGACCTGGATCACATGGCACAGGAGGAGGGACCAGACCTGGATCACATGGAACAGAAGGAGGGACTGGACTTGGAGCTGTCAGTGGATTCCCTCATTGGTGAGTGCTCTTTTCCTGTATACATCTCTTCTATACAAAGTCTCCTTCATTTCTCCATCCTTCTGGAATATGTATGTATCCTCTTCTGGGGAGGGGCCTGTAAAGTAAAGTGTAAAGTGACACATCTGGACCATGTATAGAACCTGCTGCAGCAAAACTAACATTTCTAAAGAGAAAAAAAATATTTCAAATGTACTTCGGTTGGCGATGTGTGGTTGGGGGGACAAGGTCCTCTTTCCAACAACCCTGGCCGGTGGTTGTGGGGGGTCTGCAGGCAGGGGGCTTATTGGAATCTGGAAGCTAACAAGGGGCCTACCAAATCCCAGCCTCCCATGTAAATGAGTATGGGGTACATAGTGCCCTTACCTATTCCCAACAAAAGTTTAATTAATTAACCACTTCAATACAGGGCACTTAAACACCTTCCTGCCCAGACCAATTTTGAGCTTTCAGCGCTGTCGCACTTTGAATGACAATTGCGCGGTCGTGCTACACTGTACCCAAATGACATTTTTATCATTTTTTTCCCACAAATAGAGCTTTCTTTTGGTGGTATTTGATCACCTCTACGGTTTTTATTTTTTGCGCTACAAATAAAAAAATACAGAAAATTTAGAAAAAAATAATGTTTTTTTGTTTCAGTTTCAAAACTTTGTAAATAAGTACGTTTTCTCCTTCACTGATGGGCACAGATGGGGCTACACTGATGGGCACTGATAAGGCGGCACTGATGGGCACCAATGAAGTGGCACTGATGAGGTGGCATTGATGGGCACTAGGCGGCACTGATAGGCGACACGGATGGGTGACACGGATGGACACTGATAGCTGGCACGGATGGGCATGGATAGGCGGCACAGATGGGCATGGATAGGCGGCACAGATGGGCATGGATAGGCGGCACAGATGGGCATGGGTCGGCAAGTGGTTAAGAAAAACACAGGCACAGTTGTTGACAATTCCTTTATTAAATATAAAAAACAATGTCCCCCGGTGTAGATCCATCATCAATCATGATGCCCACCTATCAGTGCCCATCAGTGCCACCTCATCAGTGACCCAACAGTGCCACCTCATCAGTGCCCAACAGTGCAGCCACATCAGTGCCCAACAGTGCCACCTCATCAGTGCCCAACAATGCAGCCACATCAGTGCCCGTCAGTGAAGGAGAAAACAAAATTTTATAACAGAAAGGAAGAAAACTTTTTTCTGTATTTTTTTTACTTTGTTTAGCAGAAAATAAACCCCCAGAGGTGATGAAATACCACCAAAAGAAATCTCTATTTGTGGGAAACCCCCTCTTTGGGAAGAAAAACAAAAACCAGCTGCAAACAGACATGCGCAGAGCGGCGAGGACACTAGCGGCGGCCATGACAGCTGTCTGGAGGACAGCAAGACCCAGCCACTCCTGCAGAAAAAAAGGTATTTTCTTAAGTAAGAAAAAGGATAGGATACATAAAGGGGAGCCCACTGCATAATAAGAAGCTTATTTAAAGCTTATAAAAAATTCCATGAGATGTCCCCTGAGACCACCAGAACGGGGATTCCCTCCATAAAGCTCATTTAGAGACTGTACAGGAGGGACTTCCAAACAGGAGAGGCTTGAACCTGCTGGGGTGAGGCGGTAAGAGGCTTATTCATCTGTAGGTATCTTAGAAACTCGAACGCTCCAACCTGTCAGGTGAGGATAAAAAAGAGAATGCAGCGGGAGGTCTCCCCTTCAAATTTATAGTTAACCAATCCTGTCAGGTTGTGGGGGCGGAGTCACAACCCAGTGTGTGCTGCCATGAAGGCATCAGGAAATGTAGTTTGGGTACAGTGTTGTATGACCGCGTAATTGTCATTCAAAGTGTGACAGCACTGAAAGCTGAAAATTGGGCAGGAAGGGGGCAAGTGCCCGGCATTAAAGTGGTTAAAAACGATATTTTAACAAAAAGTTTTTTGCATTGATAGTATCAAAAATAAAAAAATAGAGGAAAAAAAAATGGCAAGGGGCCCCCGCAAAATCCATACCAGACCCTTATCCCACGGCACAGCCTGGCAGGCCAGGAAATGGGCGTGAGAAGCGAGTGCCCCCCTCCTGATCCATACCCGGACACTTCCCCTTAACATGGGCGGGTGTTTTGGGGGCGGGGCACCGGACTCGAAAAAAGAAAAAAATGCTTTTCCTGCGAGGAAGGCTGACCGCTGAATGGCTGCTCCTCCGGGTGTCAGTTCTTAAATAGGTAAGGGGTGGGACCAACTGGTGACTGTCCCCTTGAGTCATCACTGAGCAAGCATGCACTGGTCCGTGATGTCACAAGGGGCAGTGCCATCAGGTGACATCACCAGGTGGCCCTCCCCTTACTTATCTAAGAACTGTCCAATGGCGGAGCAGGAATTCAGCGGTCAGCCTTTCTCATGGGAGGAGCTTTTTCTTTTCTTTTCAGGTCCGGCGGGCATCGTGATTGGCGATGGATCTATGTCAGGGACGTCTTTTTTTTTTTTTATGTCATTGCAAAAAATGTCATTGCAAAATCTGTTTTTGTGTTTTTTTTGTTGATACTTTTTTGGTGAATGAGTAGGGGTAAAATCTATTCCATACTCATTCACCTAAAAGGGCTGGGATCTGTGGACCCCCTTATTAAAAGGGGCTTCCAGTTTCTGATAAGACCCCTGCCTGCAGACCCCCACAATCACCCCCCAGGGTGGTGCCCTGCCCCAAAGCACCCCTCATGTTCAAGGCATGGGGGTGCTTTGGGGCCCTAACCCTAACCCTATCCTTATTCCTAACCCTAATCCTATGCTTATTCCTAACCCTAATCCTATCCTTATTCCTAACCCTAATCCTATCCTTATTCCTAACCCTAATCCTATCCTTATTCCTAACCCTAATCCTATGCTTATTCCTAACCCTAATCCTATCCTTATTCCTAACCCTAATCCTATCCTTATTCCTAATCCTATCCTTATTCCTAATCCTATCTGTATTCTTAACCCTAATCCTATCCTTATTCCTAATCCTATCTGTATTCTTAACCCTAATCCTATCCTTATTCCTAACCCTAATCCTGACCCTAGCTGTATTCCTAACCCTAATCCTATCTGTATTCCTAACCCTAATCTTATCTTTATTCCTAATCCTAGCTCTATTCCTAACCCTATCCATTTTCCTAACCCTAATCCTGACCCTAGCTGTATTCCTAACCCTAATCCAATCCTTATTCCTAATCCTATCTGTATTCCTAAACCTAATCCTATCCTTATTCCTAATCCTATCCTTATTCCTAACCCTAATCCTATCCTTATTCCTAACCCTAATCCTATCCTTATTCCTAATCCTATCCTTATTCCTAACCCTAATCCTATCCTTATTCCTAATCCTATCTGTATTCCTAAACCTAATCCTATCCTTATTCCTAATCCTATCCTTATTCCTAACCCTAATCCTATCCTTATTCCTAACCCTAATCCTATCCTTATTCCTAACCCTAATCCTATCCTTATTCCTAAACCTAATCCTATCCTTATTCCTAAACCTAATCCTATCCTTATTCCTAACCCTAATCCTATGCTTATTCCTAACCCTAATCCTATCCTTATTCCTATCCCTAATCCTATCCTTATTCCTATCCCTAATCCTATCCTTATTCCTAACCCTAATCCTATGCTTATTCCTATCCCTAATCCTATCCTTATTCCTAATCCTATCTGTATTCTTAACCCTAATCCTATCCTTATTCCTAACCCTAATCCTGACCCTAGCTGTATTCCTAACCCTAATCTTATCTTTATTCCTAATCCTAGCTGTATTCCTAACCCTATCCATTTTCCTAACCCTAATCCTGACCCTAGCTGTATTCCTAACCCTAATCCTATCCTTATTCCTAATCCTATCTGTATTCCTAAACCTAATCCTATCCTTATTCCTAATCCTATCCTTATTCCTAACCCTAATCCTATCCTTATTCCTAATCCTATCCTTATTCCTAACCCTAATCCTATCCTTATTCCTAATCCTATCTGTATTCCTAAACCTAATCCTATCCTTATTCCTAATCCTATCCTTATTCCTAACCCTAATCCTGACCCTAGCTGTATTCCTAACCCTAATCCTATCTGTATTCCTAACTCTAATTCTATCTGTATTCTTAACCCTAACTCTATCCTTATTCCTAACCCTAATCCTATCCTTATTCCTAGCTTTAATCCTATTTGTATTCCTAACCCTAATCCTATCCTTATTCCTAACCCTAACCCTATGCTTATTCCTAACCCTAATCCTATCCTTATTCCTAAACCTAATCCTGACCCTAGCTGTATTCCTAACCCTAATCCTATCTGTATTTCTAACCCTAATCTTATCTTTATGCCTAATCCTATCTGTATTCCTAACCCTAATTCTATCTGTATTCTTAACCCTAACTCTATCCTTATTCCTAACCCTAATCCTATCCTTATTCCTAATCCTATCCTTATTCCTAGCTTTAATCCTATTTGTATTCCTAACCCTAATCCTATCCTTATTCCTAATCCTATCTGTATCCTTAACCCTAATCCTATCCTTATTCCTAAACCTAATCCTGACCCTAGCTGTATTCCTAACCCTAATCCTATCTGTATTTCTAACCCTAATCTTATCTTTATGCCTAATCCTATCTGTATTCCTAACCCTAATTCTATCTGTATTCTTAACCCTAATCCTATCCTTATTCCTAACCCTAATCCTGACCCTAGCTGTATTCCTAACCCTAATCTTATCTTTATTCCTAATCCTAGCTGTATTCCTAACCCTATCCATTTTCCTAACCCTAATCCTGACCCTAGCTGTATTCCTAACCCTAATCCTATCCTTATTCCTAATCCTATCTGTATTCCTAAACCTAATCCTATCCTTATTCCTAATCCTATCCTTATTCCTAACCCTAATCCTATCCTTATTCCTAATCCTATCTGTATTCCTAAACCTAATCCTATCCTTATTCCTAATCCTATCCTTATTCCTAACCCTAATCCTGACCCTAGCTGTATTCCTAACCCTAATCCTATCTGTATTCCTAACTCTAATTCTATCTGTATTCTTAACCCTAACTCTATCCTTATTCCTAACCCTAATCCTATCCTTATTCCTAGCTTTAATCCTATTTGTATTCCTAACCCTAATCCTATCCTTATTCCTAACCCTAACCCTATGCTTATTCCTAACCCTAATCCTATCCTTATTCCTAAACCTAATCCTGACCCTAGCTGTATTCCTAACCCTAATCCTATCTGTATTTCTAACCCTAATCTTATCTTTACGCCTAATCCTATCTGTATTCCTAACCCTAATTCTATCTGTATTCTTAACCCTAACTCTATCCTTATTCCTAACCCTAATCCTATCCTTATTCCTAATCCTATCCTTATTCCTAGCTTTAATCCTATTTGTATTCCTAACCCTAATCCTATCCTTATTCCTAATCCTATCTGTATCCTTAACCCTAATCCTATCCTTATTCCTAAACCTAATCCTGACCCTAGCTGTATTCCTAACCCTAATCCTATCTGTATTTCTAACCCTAATCTTATCTTTATGCCTAATCCTATCTGTATTCCTAACCCTAATTCTATCTGTATTCTTAACCCTAACTCTATCCTTATTCCTAACCCTAATCCTATCCTTATTCCTAATCCTATCCTTATTCCTAGCTTTAATCCTAGCTGTTTTCCTAACCCTATCCATTTTCCTAACCCTAATCCTGACCCTAGCTGTATTCCTAACCCTAATCCTATCCTTATTCCTAATCCTATCCTTATTCCTAACCCTAATCCTATCCTTATTCCTAACCCTAATCCTATCCTTATTCCTAACCCTAATCCTATCCTTATTCCTAACCCTTATCCTATCCTTATTCCTAACCCTAATCCTATCCTTATTCCTAACCCTAATCCTATCCTTATTCCTAACCCTAATCCTGACCCTAGCTGTATTCCTAACCCTAGCTGTATTTCTAACCATAATCCTACCTGTATTCCTAACCCTAACCCTATCCATTTTCCTAATCCTATCCTTATTCCTAATCCTAATCTTATCTGTATTCTTAACACTAATCCTATCCTTATTCCTAATCCTAATCTTATCTGTATTCTTAACCCTAATCCTATCCTTATTCATAACCCTAACCCTATCCTTATTCCTAACCCTATTCCTAACCCTAATCCTATCCTTATTCCTAATCCTGACCCTAGCTGTATTCCTAACCCTAACCCTAGCGGTATTCCTAAATCTAGCTGTATTCCTAACCCTAATCCTAGTTGTATTCCTAACACTAACGGTAATCCTAACTCTAACCCTAACTGTAATACTAACACTAGCTGTATTCCTAACCCTAACTCTTGCTGTATTCCTAACCCTAACTGTAATACCAACACTAACCCTAGCTATATTTCTAAACCTAGCTGTAATCCTAACACTAACCCTAGCTGTATTCCTAACCCTTGCTGTCTTCCTAACCCTAACCCTACCTGTATTTGTAAACTCTACCTGTATTCCTAACCCTAAACCTAGCCGTAATCCTAACACTAACCCTAGCTGTATTCCTAATAAAAAGCTGTATTACTAAACCCTAACCCTAGCTGTATTTTTAACCCTAGCTGTATTCCTAACCCTTACCCTAATCCTAGCTTTATTCCTAACTCTATCTGTAATCCTAACACTAACCCTACCTGTATTCCTAACCCTAGCCATAATCCTAACCCCAACCCTTGCTGTATTACTAAACCCTAACCTTGGCTGTATTTCTAACCCTATAGCTGTATTCCTAACCCTTACCCTAATCCTAGCTTTATTCCTAACTCTAACTGTAATCCTAACACTAACCCTACCTGTATTCCTAACCCTAGCCATAATCCTAACCCCAACCCTTGCTGTATTACTAAACCCTAACCTTGGCTGTATTTCTAACCCTATAGCTGTATTCCTAACCCTAACCCTACCTATATTCTTTACCTGAACTCTAGCTATAATCCTAACTAACCCTAGCTGTATTCCTTACCCTAGCTGTATTCCTAACCCTAGCTGTATTCCTAACCCTAGCTGTATTCCTAACCCTAGCTGTATTCCTAACCCTAGCTGTATTCCTAACCCTAGCTGTATTCCTAACCCTAGCGGTATTCCTAACCCTAGCGGTATTCCTAACCCTAGCTGTATTCCTAACCCTAGCGGTATTCCTAACCCTAGCGGTATTCCTAACCCTAGCTGTATTCCTAACCCTAGCTGTATTCCTAACCCTAGCTGTATTCCTAACCCTAACCCTAGCCATAATCCTAACACTAACCCTAGCTGTAATCCTAACACTAATCTTAACACTAACCCTAGCTGTAATCCTAACACTAATCCAAACCCTATCTGTAATCTGTGTATCCTGAAGACCCCATTATCAGAATACAATAGCAGAGTGGGGGAGAGCGCTGCATACACATTACAAGTGTGAATCTGCAAGGCTTTTTTTGTGTATATTCAGCTTTTCCTATCCATAGATCTAACCCTCACTTCCATTCTATTGTTAGTCCTCGTTCTAATCCTAGCTTTATTCCTAACCCATATTATTATTAATATTATTATATGGAGATGATATGAATGTCATTATTATTATATGGGGAGGATATGAATTATGACATTTTTATAGAGAGATGATATGAATGATGTCATTATTATTATATGGAGATATGAGGTCATTATTATAAGGGAAGGATATGAATGATGCCATTGTTATTATATATAGAGATGATATGAATGTCATTATTATTATATGGAGATGATATGGATGATGTTATTATTGTTATATGGGAAGGATATGAATGATGTCATTATTATATGGGAAGGATATGAATGATGTCATTGTTATATGGGAAGGATATGAATGATGTCATTATTATATGGGAAGGATATGAATGATGTCATTATTATATGGGAAGGATATGAATGATGTCATTATTATTATTATATGGATATATGAAGTCATTATTATAAGGGAAGGATATGAATGATCTCATTATTATATGGGAAGGATATGAATGATCTCATTATTATATGGGAAGGATATGAATGATCTCATTATTATTTGGAGACAATATGAATGATCTCATTATTATATGGAGGTATGAAGTCATTATTATATGGGGATGATGTGAATGATGTCATTATTGTTATAGGGGGGTGATATGAGTATCATTATTATTATATGAGAATGATATGAATAATGTCATTATTATATGGAGATGATATGCATGCCAGGAATATCCATTACCTATCACATGGACGTTTTCTGCAGATCTCCATTTTTTGGATTGCTGTGACACGGATGGATCTCCGGTATTCCTGACAGATGGAGATTCAGAGAGGATACAACATAATGCCCATGAAGAGATGATGGAGGCCATTGATTCAGGTGAGGATGCGGGGGGTGGAGTTCCGGGATTCTATGTGTCTAATTACAATACATTCCGAGGATTAGGGGCATGGAGGTCCAGTTAGGAGGTTGTTTCCCATTAGGAGGTTGCGTCCCATTAGAGAGGCTGTGTCCCATTAGAGAGGCTGTGTCCCATTAGAGAGGCTGTGTCCCATTAGAGAGGCTGTGTCCCGTTAGAGAGGCTGTGTCCCGTTAGATGGTTGCGTCCCGTTAGATGGTTGTGTCCCATTAGGAGGTTGTGTCCCATTAGGAGGTTGTGTCCCTTTAGGAGGTTGTGTCCCTTTAGGAGGTTGTGTCCCATTAGGAGGTTGTGTCCCATTAGGAGGTTGTGTCCCATTAGGAGGTTGTGTCCCATTAGGAGGTTGTGTCCCATTAGGAGGTTGTGTCCCTTTAGGAGGTTGTGTCCCTTTAGGAGGTTGTGTCCCATTAGGAGGTTGTGTCCCATTAGGAGGTTGTGTCCCATTAGGAGGTTGTGTCTCTTTAGGAGGTTGCGTCTCTTTAGGAGGTTGCGTCCCTTTAGGAGGTTGCGTCCCTTTAGGAGGTTGCGTCCCTTTAGGAGGTTGCGTCCCTTTAGGAGGTTGCGTCCCATTAGGAGGTTGTGTCCCGTTAGATGGTTGTGTCCCGTTAGGAGGTTGTGTCCCGTTAGGAGGTTGTGTCCCGTTAGGAGGTTGTGTCCCGTTAGGAGGTTGTGTCCCGTTAGGAGGTTGTGTCCCGTTAGGAGGTTGTGTCCCGTTAGGAGGTTGTGTCCCATTAGGAGGTTGTGTCCCATTAGGAGGTTGTGTCTCCTTCCTTACTAATCTTCATATATTGTTATCACCAGGAGGTCCCGCACAGCCGGTATCAGAAAAGTCTTTATTATTCTCCAGCTGAACTAATTTCTTACCTTTAGATGACCTTCAGATGGTTCTTTGTTTGGTCTGTGGGGGCTTTACATGTGTGGAATAGGGGACAGTCTATACAATTCATCACTGCAGCCCCCTTCTATGTCTTTAGATCCGGTCACCGCAGCCCCCTTCTATGTCTTAAGATCCGGTCACTGCAGCCCCCTTCTATGTCTTGAGATCCAGTCACTGCAGCCCCCTTCTATGTCTTAAGATCCGGTCACTGCAGCCCCCTTCTATGTCTTAAGATCCGGTCACTGCAGCCCCCTTCTATGTCTTGAGATCCGCTCACTGCAGACCCCTTCTATGTCTTGAGATCCGGTCACTGCAGCCCCCTCCTATGTCTTGGGATCCGGTCACTGCAGACCCCTTTTATGTCTTGAGATCCGGTCACTGCAGCCCCCTTCTATGTCTTAAGATCCGGTCACTGCAGCCTCCTTCTATGTCTTAAGATCCGGTCACTGCAGACCCCTTCAATGTCTTGGAATCCGGTCACCGCAGCCCCCTTCTATGTCTTAAGATCCGGTCACTGCAGACCCCTTCTATGTCTTGAGATCCGGTCACTGCAGCCCCCTTCTATGTCTTAAGATCCGGTCACTGCAGCCCCCTTCAATGTCTTGGAATCCGGTCACCGCAGCCCCCTTCTATGTCTTAAGATCCGGTCACTGCAGACCCCTTCTATGTCTTGAGATCCGGTCACTGCAGCCCCCTTCTATGTCTTGGGATCCGGTCACTGCAGCCCCCTTCTATGTCTTGGGATCCGGTCACTGCAGCCCCTTCTATGTCTTGGGATCCGGTCACTGCAGCCCCCTTCAATGTCTTGGGATCCGGTCACTGCAGCCCCCTTCTATGTCTTGGGATCCGGTCACTGCAGCCCCCTTCAATGTCTTGGAATCCGGTCACTGCAGCCCCCTTCTATGTCTTGGGATCCGGTCACTGCAGCCCCCTTCAATGTCTTGGAATCCGGTCACCGCAGCCTCCTCCTATGTCTTGGGATCCGGTCACTGCAGACCCCTTCTATGTCTTGGGATCCGGTCACCGCAGCCCCCTTCTATGTCTTGGGGTCCTGTCACCTCAGCCCCCTTGTATGTCTTGGGATCCGGTCACTGCAGCCCCCTTCAATGTCTTGGAATCCGGTCACCGCAGCCTCCTCCTATGTCTCGGCATCCGGTCACCGCAGCCTCCTCCTATGTCTTGGCATCCGGTCACTGCAGCCCCCTTCTATGTCTTGAGATCTGGTCACTGCAGCCTTCTTCTATGTCTTAAGATCCGGTCACTGCAACCCCCTTCTATGTCTTGGGATCCGGTCACTGCAGCCTCCTTCTATGTCTTGAGATCCGGTCACTGCAGCCCCCTTCTATGTCTTGAGATCCGGTCACTGCAGCCCCCTTCTATGTCTTGAGATCCTGTCACTGCAGCCCCCTTCTATGTCTTGAGATCTGGTCACTGCAGCCCCCTCCTATGTCTTGGGATCCGGTCACTGCAGACCCCTTCTATGTCTTGAGATCTGGTCACTGCAGCCTCCTTCTATGTCTTAAGATCCGGTCACTTCAGCCCCCTTCTATGTCTTGGGATCCGGTCACTGCAGCCCCCTTCTATGTCTTGGGATCCGGTCACTGCAGCCCCCTTCTATGTCTTGGGATCCGGTCACTGCAGACCCCTTCTATGTCTTTAGATCCGGTCACTGCAGCCCCCTTCTATGTCTTGAGATCTGGTCACTGCAGCCCCCTTCTATGTCTTGAGATCCAGTCACTGCAGCCCCCTTCTATGTCTTGGGATCTGGTCACTGCAGCCCCCTTCTATGTCTTGAGATCCGGTCACTGCAGCCTCCTTCTATGTCTTAAGATCCGGTCACTGCAACCCCCTTCTATGTCTTGAGATCCAGTCACTGCAGCCCCCTTCTATGTCTTGAGATCTGGTCACTGCAGCCCCCTTCTATGTCTTGGGATCTGGTCACTGCAGCCCCCTTCTATGTCTTGAGATCCGATCACTGCAGCCCCCTTCTATGTCTTGAGATCCGATCACTGCAGCCCCCTTCTATGTCTTGAGATCCGGTCACTGCAGCCCCCTTCTATGTCTTGAGATCCGGTCACTGCAGCCCCCTTCTATGTCTTGAGATCCGGTCACTGCAGCCCCCTTCTATGTCTTGAGATCCGGTCACTGCAGCCCCCTTCTATGTCTTGAGATCCGGTCACTGCAGCCTCCTTCTATGTCTTGGGATCCAGTCACTTCAGCCCCCTTCTATGTTATGAGATCCGGTCACTGCAGACCCCTTCTGTGTCTTGGGGTCCTGTCACCGCAGCCCCCTTCTGTGTCTTGGGGTCCTGTCACCGCAGCCCCCTTCTGTGTCTTGGGGTCCTGTCACCGCAGCCCCCTCCTGTGTCTTGGGGTCCTGTCACCGCAGCCCTCTCCTGTGTCTTGGGGTCCTGTCACTGCATTCCCCTTCTGTGTCTTGGGGTCTGGTTACCCACTAACAATACTGTTGCTGTCTGTATACCCCACCTTTTCCTTTGTAAAAACTGAGGAGAAGAATCCTCCCATCCTCATCTTTTAGGCAATGTGCTCTAATCTCCCTTTTTACTGTGAATATATAAAAAAGTCCTTAGGAATTTTTTTAATCTCCTATGCTATGTGTCTCTCATAGTTTTTTTGCCACCCTTATTTCATTATTACACTTCTTATTGCATTCCATGTAGTGTTGGAATGCTGACAATGCCCCCTCCCCTTTTACATTTTTTAAATGCCTTTTTTTAAATGACTTTTTACGTATGATTAGGCACCCGGGTTTAACCATCGCTCTTCTATATTTATTACCCATTAGAATGCACTGTGTGATACCTTTCTTTAATATGTTCCTAAAGCATTCCCATTTCGCTTCTAGGATTTGGTCCCTGTAATGGAACATCCCGCAATCTGCTTGAGTGCTGCCGTCATATACCACTTCCTCCAGTCTGAACATAAATATCAGATATTATAGCCGCTTATTAAAACCAAGAACAAGGCAGGACTCGTTTGGCTGCTAAGCTGGAACACTTTATTTGAACAAACTAACACAGATTATATACCCCGCAGGAGGACACCCCCCTGCTGATCGTATTACTCTAACAATACAAACTGTACACAGGATAATAATTAGAACAGACATATACTATAAACATTATGTTAATTAGCCACCTGGATGACTCATTGCCCACCCAGACAGAAACAATAGGTGAATGGGAGTTCACATGTAAACAATGCTTTGATTATTCGGGATCTCACTACTGGTCAGACTTGGTGTCACTGAGCTTCACACAGTGCAATACACATTATCATAAGTATAAACACAGAACACCCTCATACAATAGCAGGAGACCTACTTTCAATCAACACATTATGGCAGGAGGCCCTAGACCGGTGGCTTGCTGATGACATCAGCTATGAGTCCAGAGCTGGCAGAGACCATCGTGGCCTTTTTAATAATGTCCTTCTGTATTACATAACAGAATATCTTCCTAAATGCTTGTAGCTCCCTCAAATACCAGGGCCCATAGATGGTAGGCAAGAGGCCAGCATTTAGTCCCCTCCAAAAGCTTCTGTCCCGAGTGAGTCACATTTCTCCCCCATCAAAAGTCGATTAACAAGGTCCCAGACCTCCACCTGGTCTGGACAGGCATTAGTCGGGCAGAGAGAACTCACATAGTCAGTCCGCATGATCTCCAATCTTGGCTGCATGGAATAGTCGTCAGTAAGTGTGGGGCACAGGTCATTGACTCTCTGCCAGCGCTTCAGCTGGGTGGTTTGTAACATTCCATGGCTTGGTCTGCTGCTGGGGAGAGGGGCCAATTGCCTCAGCTTCCTGGAGCTATGGAGGGCACTGTAGGTGCTAGCAGAGGCCACCCGCGCTCTGCCCTGTTACCAGCGATTAAGCCGGGAGAAGAAGCTTAACTACATCAGCTTGTGGCTGGGGAAGAGGGGCCAACAGCCCCGGCTCCCTGGAACTCCACAGTCGTTTCCGGTGCTGGGCAGAGGTTGGTAGCACTCTGCCCTGTTGCCAGCACTTCTGCTGAGGACTCCCAATCAGACGCTCCAGCTAACTGTTTGGGCGAGAGGCCGGTTTCCTCCACTCACAGACGGTGAATCTGCTGCTGGGGAGGAAGGTGTGACGGGAGTCACTTTGGGCAGGGGGAGCCATGGAACCCAGAATCCCTTGGGGAGGTTGGAAAACCCTTGTTTCAGCTCCCTATGCACCACCTGTGTCTAAGTCACCCTGTGTCCCTATTGACCGAGAACCCCAGTCTGATCTGTACTAATCAGACTCACTGTACAACCACACTGGAATGTTGTGTTTATGTATGTATGTGTGTGTGTATATATATATATATATATATATATATATATATATATATATATATATATATATATATATATATAGGGTGTGGCTGTATTCCATTGTTCTATTGTGTCTGTCTGCCTTGGGTATTATAGGATGTGCATGTAGATTAGCTGTGAGAGGGAATTCCTCCAACAGCTCTCCCTGCTGATTAGACAGTCTATCCCGCCCTGAATGCAAAGAGGGGGATTGTCCCGAGAGTTATATTCAGACTGGAGGAAGGAAGCGGTATATGACAAAAGCACTAAGCGGAATGTGGGATGTTTCGTTACAGAAGGATGACCTCCGTCTCTTCCAGCTGCCATTGGGGAGGTGAGCCGGCTGCTTCCTCTTCCGTTTCCTCCTCTGGCTGCTGGGATGACATTTCTCTGTGACTGTCTCCCAGGTGCATGGATCCTGGTTGGGCAGTGAAGACAATTTCCTCCACTCTGACTGTTGGGAAGAGAGGACAACAACTTCCTCTCCCTTCTCCCCCCTGGATCCAGATTTGCTGCTGGGAATTGACCATCTCCTTCTCACCCTGGACCTCTGGAACTGCCGTGGGGCAGAGGTCTTGGACTCTCTGTGCGGTTGTCAGAACTTCAGCTGGAGAAGTTTCTATCAGAAACCATGAATCAGATCTAGACAGAAGTACAATTAAATCACACTTGTTTATTAAATAAAAATAAAAAGGTAAATAGAGAAAGCGTAGCCAGAGTCCAGTAACCGGATCGAGTAGTCAGCCAGGCCAGAGTTCAATAACCAGATCGGGTAGTCAGCCAGGCCAGAGTTCAATAACCAGATCGGGTAGTCAGCCAGGCCAGAAGCCAGGGATCCAAGGAGAGCAACTGCAAGCAGGATAAGGAGCCAGAAGGGATGTCAGCAAGCCAGTCTTTAAACAGAAACGCAGGAGATGGTTTCTTGTGATGTGACCAAGGCAAAGGCAGAGATGAAATGAGCTGGACAGCTTTAAGTAGGCAGGTCAGACGAGCATCATCAGGAACAGCTGGTAACTGTGGAGAGAGATGAGAGCTGGCAATTACCCTACAGCTGACCGGCCAGCCCAGAGAAGGAAGGGCTAAGCCAGCCCTGACAGTACCCCCTCCACAATGACCCCTCTCCCTCTGAGGACCACCGGGCTTGAGGGGAAAAGTCTATGGAACTCGTGGAAGAGGACAGGGGCATGTACGTCAGAGGATGAAACCCAGGAGCGTTCCTCTGGACTGTACCCCTTCCAATGCACCAGATACTGTATGCTCCCATGGAACCTATGGGAGTCAACAATGGACTGTACCTCATACTACTCATGTTTCTCAATCTGAATAGGGTGAGGGCATGGCACCAAGGTGGTAAATCGGTTGCAGACCAACGGTTTCAATAAGGAGACATGAAACACATTTGAGATGCGTATACAAGGAGGAAGGTCCAACGTGCAAGCCACTGGGTTAATCCTGCGAAGGATTCGGAAAGGCTAACCCTACTAATGGTATATAATGGTAACGGAACATGTGGGTAATGGTATATAATGGTAACGGAACATGTGGGTAATGGTATATAATGGAACATGTGGGTAATGGAATATAAAGGTAATACTGAACATGTGGGTAATGGAATATAATGGAACATGTGGGTAATGGTATATAATGGAACATGTGGGTAATGTTATATAATGGTAACAGAACATGTGGGTAATGGAATATAATGGTAACAGAACATGTGGGTAATGGTATATAATGGTAACAGAACATGTGGGTAATGGAATATAATGGTAACAGAGCATGTGGGTAATGGAATATAATGGTAACAGAACATGTGGGTAATGGTATATAATGGTAACAGAACATGTGGGTAATGGTATATAATGGTAACAGAACATGTGGGTAATGGTATATAATGGTAACAGAACATGTGGGTAATGGTATATAATGGTAACAGAACATGTGGGTAATGGTATATAATGGTAATACTGAACATGTGGGTAATGGAATATAATGGTAACAGAACATGTGGGTAATGGTATATAATGGTAATGGTATATAATGGTAATACTGAACATGTGGGAAATGGTATATAATGGTAACAGAACATGTGGGTAATGGAATATAATGGTAATACTGAACATGTGGGTAATGGAATATAATGGTAACAGAACATGTGGGTAATGGAATATAATGGTAACAGAACATGTGGGTAATGGTATATAATGGTAATACTGAACAGGTGGGTAATGGAATATAATGGTAACTAAGTTCTAGGTTTTGTTTATTTCATTGAATCTTCTTTTCTATCTCATTTTCTCTTCAGTTGGTGATTCCGGTCCCCCAAGGAACGCCATCCCATCCACAGGCACAGCTCACACAACAGACGATTTTCTGCTGCAAACTCCAAGGAGAAGAAACCGCAGGACAAGGTGTGACCCTGTGAAGGTCCTGTCAGCCAATGTTCCTATTGGTTGCAGGGCATTTGGGCACCTAACAATCCCTAGCAGTCAGAGGAGAACCATATTAAACCACGGCCTTGTGTTTGGTGGGTCGGAGAGTGAGGAGTGTTCCGAGTCGGCTCTAGCTGTGGATTTTGGGTCGTATATTTGTATCGAGTGTGGTCAAAGCTTTTCTCAGGAGACGTCATACATTGAGCACCGCCAGCTGCACAACCCATATAGTCCCGGAGTTGTTCTTACTGCCAGTAGTAAAGTATGTGATGGTGACCCTAAAATCCGCTCAGCAGAACAGAAGCGATCAGGGAAAGAGTTTGAGTGTGCGGATTGTGGTAAAACATTTATTGGGAAGTCCAATCTCATCGTTCATCAACGTTCCCACACCGGTGAGAAGCCGTATGGCTGCATCTTCTGCGGGAAACACTTTGGACGAAGTTCTGTTCTTCGCAAACATGAACGCATCCACACCGGGGAAAAGCCGTACGCCTGCGTTTACTGTGGGAAACAATTCAGCCAGAATTCTGGGCTGAAGAACCATGAGCGAATTCACACAGGTGAAAAACCATATGCTTGTATCGAATGTGGACGGCGGTTCAGCCAGAGTGCCGACCTCATGGTTCATTATAGGACCCACACGGGTGAAAAGCCCTTTATATGTACTGAGTGCGGAAACAGCTTCATCCGCAGCTCAGACCTCGTCATACACCAAAGAACTCATTCCGGCATTAAACCATTTACTTGTACAGACTGTGGGAAAAGCTTTAGTCAGAGATCCCAAATTATACGCCACCGGAGAACCCACACAGGTGAGCGCCCATTTACCTGCGAAGTGTGCAGAAAAAGCTTTATCCTCAGCTCTGAACTAAAGAAACATCACCGTGTCCATACTGGGGAGAAGCCTTACAAGTGTAAAGATTGTGGAAAGTCCTTCCGCCATTGTTCCAACATGAGCCGCCACCAGAAGATGCACATCGAGCTCGAGCTTCTATAGATGTGAGCACATTCATAATTCCTGTCCTATTTTATACCACAGATGAGCTTCAATCATTGCTCCACCAGAAGATGCACATCGAGCTCGAGCTTCTCTAGATGTGAGAACATTCATAATTCCTGTCCTATTTTATACCACAGATGAGCTTCAATCATTGCTCCACCAGAAGATGCACATCGAGCTCGAGCTTCTCTAGATGTGAGAACATTCATAATTCCTGTCCTATTTTATACCACAGATGAGCTTCAATCATTGCTTCACCATGAACCGCCACCAGAAGATGCACATCGAGCTCGAGCTTCTATAGATGTGAGCACATTCATAATTCCTGTCCTATTTTATACCACAGATGAGCTTCAATCATTGCTCCACCAGAAGATGCACATCGAGCTCGAGCTTCTCTAGATGTGAGAACATTCATAATTCCTGTCCTATTTTATACCACAGATGAGCTTCAATCATTGCTCGACCATGAGCCGCCACAAGACGATGCACATGGAACTCAAGCTTCTCTAGATGTGAGCACATTCATAATTCCTGTCCTATTTTATACCACAGATGAGCTTCAATCATTGCTCCACCATGAGCAGCCACCAGACGATGCACATGGAACTCAAGCTTCTCTAGATGTGAGAACATTCATAATTCCTGTCCTATTTTATACCACAGATGAGCTTCAATCATTGCTCCACCATGAGCCGCCACCAGACGATGCACATCGAGCTCGAGCTTCTCTAGATGTGAGAACATTCATAATTCCTGTATTATTTTATACCACAGATGAGCTTCAATCATTGCTCCACCATGAGCCGCCACCAGAAGATGCACATCGAGCTCGAGCTTCTATAGATGTGACAACATTCATAATTCCTGTATTATTTTATACCACAGATGAGCTTCAATCATTGCTCCACCATGAGCCGCCACCAGACGATGCACATCGAGCTCGAGCTTCTCTAGATGTGAGAACATTCATAATTCCTGTCCTATTTTATACCACAGATGAGCTTCAATCATTGCTCCACCATGAGCCGCCACCAGACGATGCACATCGAGCTCGAGCTTCTCTAGATGTGAGAACATTCATAATTCTTTCCATCTCCTTTCATATGAGAAATAAGCTGTGTGCTCTTCAATCATTTCTCCACCATAAAGGTCCATCAGAAGATACATATGAAACTCCAGCCCCTCTAGATGTGAGCCCCATTGTAATTTCTGTATTTGCTTCAATCAATGCTTCACCATGAAAATTGTCATCAGAAAGTACACATGGCGCTTGAGTTCCTCCAGATGTGAACACCGTCACGGCTTCTGTTCATCTTGTTTAATATGATAGATGAGATGAGTGAACTTCAATCACTTCTCCACCACGAAGGTCCATCAGAACATACACATGGAGCTTAAGCACTTCAATCACTTCTCTACCACGAAGGTCCATCAGAACATACACATGGAGCTTAAGCACTTCAATCACTTCTCCACCACGAAGGTCCATCAGAACATACACATGGAGCTTAAGCACTTCAATCACTTCTCTACCACGAAGGTCCATCAGAACATACACATGGAGCCTAAGCACTTCAATCACTTCTCTACCACGAAGGTCCATCAGAACATACACATGGAGCTTAAGCACTTCAATCACTTCTCCACCACGAAGGTCCATCAGAACATACACATGGAGCTTAAGCACTTCAATCACTTCCCCACCACAAAGGTCCATCAGAACATACACATGGAGCTTAAGCACTTCAATCACTTCCCCACCACAAAGGTCCATCAGAACATACACATGGAGCTTAAGCACTTCAATGACTTCTCTACCACGAAGGTCCATCAGAACATACACATGGAGCTTAAGCACTTCAAACACTTCCCCACCATAAAGGTCCATCAGAAGGTACACATGTCACGGCTTTTGTTCCTCTCATTTATTATGATAGATGAGATGAGTGGACCTTCAATCACTTCTCTACAACGAAGGTCCATCAGAACATACACATGGAGCCTAAGCACTTCAATCACTTCTCCACCACGAAGGTCCATCAGAACATACACATGGAGCCTAAGCACTTCAATCACTTCTCTACCACGAAGGTCCATCAGAACATACACATGGAGCCTAAGCACTTCAATCACTTCTCTACCACGAAGGTCCATCAGAACATACACATGGAGCCTAAGCACTTCAATCACTTCTCCACCACGAAGGTCCATCAGAACATACACATGGAGCCTAAGCACTTCAATCACTTCTCTACCACGAAGGTCCATCAGAACATACACATGGAGCCTAAGCACTTCAATCACTTCTCTACCACGAAGGTCCATCAGAACATACACATGGAGCCTAAGCACTTCAATCACTTCTCTACCACGAAGGTCCATCAGAACATACACATGGAGCTTAAGCACTTCAATCACTTCCCCACCACAAAGGTCCATCAGAACATACACATGGAGCTTAAGCACTTCAATCACTTCCCCACCACAAAGGTCCATCAGAACATACACATGGAGCTTAAGCACTTCAATGACTTCTCTACCACGAAGGTCCATCAGAACATACACATGGAGCTTAAGCACTTCAAACACTTCCCCACCATAAAGGTCCATCAGAAGGTACACATGTCACGGCTTTTGTTCCTCTCATTTATTATGATAGATGAGATGAGTGGACCTTCAATCACTTCTCTACCACGAAGGTCCATCAGAACATACACATGGAGCCTAAGCACTTCAATCACTTCTCCACCACGAAGGTCCATCAGAACATACATATGGAGCCTAAGCACTTCAATCACTTCTCTACCACGAAGGTCCATCAGAACATACACATGGAGCTTAAGCACTTTAATCACTTCTCTACCACGAAGGTCCATCAGAACATACACATGGAGCTTAAGCACTTCAATCACTTCTCTACCACGAAGGTCCATCAGAACATACACATGGAGCCTAAGCACTTCAATCACTTCTCCACCACGAAGGTCCATCAGAACATACACATGGAGCCTAAGCACTTCAAACACTTCTCTACCACGAAGGTCCATCAGAACATACACATGGAGCCTAAGCACTTCAATCACTTCTCTACCACGAAGGTCCATCAGAACATACACATGGAGCTTAAGCACTTCAATCACTTCTCCACCACGAAGGTCCATCAGAACATACACATGGAGCCTAAGCACTTCAAACACTTCTCTACCACGAAGGTCCATCAGAACATACACATGGAGCCTAAGCACTTCAATCACTTCTCTACAACGAAGGTCCATCAGAACATACACATGGAGCCTAAGCACTTCAATCACTTCTCTACCACGAAGGTCCATCAGAACATACACATGGAGCCTAAGCACTTCAATCACTTCTCTACCACGAAGGTCCATCAGAACATACACATGGAGCCTAAGCACTTCAAACACTTCCCCACCATGAAGGTCCATCAGAAGGTATACATGTCAAGGGATTTTGTTCCTCTCATTTATTATGATAGATGAGATGAGTGGACCTTCAATCACTTCTCCATTATGAAGGTCCATCAAAAGGTACACAGGAAACTCCAGCTCCTCTAGACATGGGCACAGCTATGGTTTCTATCCTTCTTTAATATGATGGATGACCTGTGTTTGCTTCAGTCCCTGCTCCACCATGAGATGTCATCAGAAGGTACACATGGAGCTCCAGATCCTCCTAGATGTGAGCAGTTATGGTTGCTGTTTGTCTTATTTCAGATGATAGATGAGTTGTGTGAAGTTCAATCGCTTCACCACCGTGAATGTCCATAAGAAGGCACACATGGAGATTGAGCTCCTTTTAAATGTGAGCACCACCATATTTCCAATTTCATATAAGAGTTGAGTTGTGTGTTTCAATTTCTGCTCCACCATGAATTCCACCAGCAGATGCACATAGAGCTCCTCTGGATGTGAACACAATCGTGGCTTCTGTCCTTCTCGTCTTATATGATTTATGAGTTGTTTGTACTCCAAGAGTAAAAAAAAGAGGAGCATCACTCTAAAAAATGGTCTAAATAGTTTATTATTTGTAGTGCCTGTTTAAAAGCCAACACATTTCATGAGTTCCCCCGGCCCCCTTCATCAGGGCTAGAGAAAGGCTGAACATAGAGAACAAGGTTTCCCGAAGGATTTGGTTGGGAATAATGTGATGCGGTTTGATACTTGGGCTTATTCCATTTGTGTGTACTGATCCACCATGAATATCTTCATGAGATACACATAGATCCAAACATAGATCCAAGCTCCTCTAGATGTGAGCACCATCAGAACTCTCCGTTTCATCCTATATAAAAAATAAGTTTCAATCACTGCTCCACCATAAATGACCATTAGAATGTGCACACAAGGCTTATTCTTCTGTTTATCACCTTTGTTTTGTCCATTTCTTTCTTGTATTATTTTAGATATTAGGTCATGACTCCTGTATTAGAGACCAATGAAAGATGCACATGAAGCTTGGTCCTCTCTCAGCAGAGCAACACCAACTTAGCCCCCATTTCTTCTATGTCAGAGTACATGGACCGAAAACTGGATACAAGGGCGAGTTCAGAGGGTGATGATAAATGGGGAGTACTCAGAATGGTCGGGGTGGGTAGTGGGGTCCCCCAGGGTTCTGTGCTGGGACCAATCCTATTTAATTTGTTCATAAACGACCTGGAGGATGGGGATGGGGGAAACAGTTCAATCTCTGTATTTGCGGATGATACTAAGCTAAGCAGGGCAATAACTTCTCCGCAGGATGGGGAAACCTTACAAGAAGATCTGAACAAATGAATGGGGGGAGGGGCAACTACATGGCAAATGAGGTTCAATGTAGAGAAATGTAAAGCAAAGCATTTGGGTGGCAAAAATCTGAATGCAATCTACTCATTAGGGGGAGAACCTCTGGGGGGGTCTAGGATGGAGAAGGACCTGGGAGGAGAACCTCTGGGGGGGATCTAGGATGGAGAAGGACCTGGGAGGAGAACCTCTGGGGGGATGTAGGATGGAGAAGGACCTGGGAGGAGAACCTCTGGGGGGATGTAGGATGGAGAAGGACCTGGGAGGAGAACCTCTGGGGGGGATCTAGGATGGAGAAGGACCTGGGAGGAGAACCTCTGGGGGGGTCTAGGATGGAGAAGGACCTGGGAGGAGAACCTCTGGGGGGGATCTAGGATGGAGAAGGACCTGGGAGGAGAACCTCTGGGGGGGTCTAGGATGGAGGAGGACCTGGGGGGAGAACCTCTGGGGGGATGTAGGATGGAGAAGGACCTGGGAGGAGAACCTCTGGGGGGATGTAGGATGGAGAAGGACCTGGGGGGAGAACCTCTGGGGGGGATCTAGGATGGAGAAGGACCTGGGAGGAGAACCTCTGGGGGGGTCTAGGATGGAGAAGGACCTGGGAGGAGAACCTCTGGGGGGGATCTAGGATGGAGAAGGACCTGGGAGGAGAACCTCTGGGGGGGTCTAGGATGGAGGAGGACCTGGGGGGAGAACCTCTGGGGGGATGTAGGATGGAGAAGGACCTGGGAGGAGAACCTCTGGGGGGTGTAGGATGGAGAAGGACCTGGGGGGAGGAGAACCTCTGGGGGGGATCTAGGATGGAGGAGGACCTGGGGGTCCTAGTAGATGATGGGCTCAGCAATGCCAAGCTGCTGCTAACAAAGCTCACAGAATATTGGCATTAAAAAGGACTTGCAGTGGTTTCAGCAGGGAGCATAGAGAATTTCAAAAAACAATTCGATAATCACCTGAACGACCACAGTATATAGGGATATACAATGTAATACTGACATATAATCACACACATAGGTTGGACTTGATGGACTTGTGTCTTTTTTCAACCTCACGTATTATGACATATGAGATAAGTTATGTGCATCTAGTTCTGGTTGCGTTTGCCTCATTCTCTAAATCTTTAGCCCCACAAGTAGAGGCACACAGAGCTTCTCCAGATATTTCTCCTAGATGTATACATGAACCTGTATACCTCCTGTATACATGAACCAACTGGAACACGGATGTGCTCAGTCCTTTCATCACCACTCCAGCGTGAGCCGCCATCATAAGATATGGAAATAGCTGGAGATGGACCAAAATTGTGTTCACCCGCGACTTTTCACATCATCTGGGTGAGCGTTCTGTTCGGTACCAACAACCAATACACTCTGACCTTCAGGTGACATTTGGGCCGAGCATTCATCACATCCTACTTCCATCACTATTCCACCATAAGCATTCATTACTACCTTGTCATCACTCCTTCACTATGGACCATCATTAGAAGATGAATGAAAAGCTTCTCGCCACACGTGCCATCACAGTGTCCCCCCTCTTCTCCATGTCCCCTAACATTGTACATACATGTTCCTGCCGCACCTGTGCTTGTGTGCCATAGAGCTGGACCTGTATGTGGAACGCCCTTCAATTTATCCTGCAACACGTTCCTCTATGAGAAGAGGCATTGAGGGCTGTTGTCTGAGCATTCATTACGCTGTATCCATCCCTCTTCCATTCATTCATTACGCTGTATCCATCCCTCTTCCATTCATTCATTACTCTGTATCCATCCCTCTTCCATTCATTCATTACGCTGTATCCATCCCTCTTCCATTCATTTATTACGCTGTATCCATCCCTCTTCCATTCATTCATTACTCTGCATCCATCCCTCTTCCATTCATTCATTACGCTGTATCCATCCCTCTTCTATTCATTCATTACGCTGTATCCATCCCTCTTCCATTCATTCATTACGCTGTATCCATCCCTCTTCCATTCATTCATTACGCTGTATCCATCCCTCTTCCATTCATTCATTACGCTGTATCCATCCCTCTTCCATTCATTCATTACGCTGTATCCATCCCTCTTCCTTTCATTCATTATTCTGTATCCATCCCTCTTCCATTCATTCATTATTCTGTATCCATCCCTCTTCCATTCATTCATTACGCTGTATCCATCCCTCTTCCATTCATTCATTACGCTGTATCCATCCCTCTTCCATTCATTCATTACGCTGTATCCATCCCTCTTCCATTCATTCATTACGCTGTATCCATCCCTCTTCCATTCATTCATTACGCTGTATCCATCCCTCTTCCATTCATTCATTACGCTGTATCCATCCCTCTTCCTTTCATTCATTATTCTGTATCCATCCCTCTTCCATTCATTCATTATTCTGTATCCATCCCTCTTCCATTCATTCATTACGCTGTATCCATCCCTCTTCCATTCATTCATTATTCTGTATCCATCCCTCTTCCATTCATTCATTATTCTGTATCCATCCCTCTTCCATTCATTCATTACGCTGTATCCATCCCTCTTCCATTCATTCATTATTCTGTATCCATCCCTCTTCCATTCATTCATTATTCTGTATCCATCCCTCTTCCATTCATTCATTACGCTGTATCCATCCCTCTTCCATTCATTCATTACGCTGTATCCATCCCTCTTCCATTCATTCATTACACTGTATCCATCCCTCTTCCATTCCATTCATTCAGACATTACTCGATGTTTGTTTCCATCTCTCTTCCATTCAATCATTATTCCGTTTCCACCCCTCTTCCATTCAGGTCTTTATTCCGTTTCCATCCCTCTTCCATTCAGGTCTTTATTCCGTTTCCATCCCTCTTCCATTCAGGTCATTATTCCGTTTCCATCCCTCTTCCATTCAGGTCATTATTCAGTTTCCATCTCTCTTCCATTCATTCATTATTCCATTTCCATCTCTCTTCCATTCAATCATTATTCCGTTTCCATCCCTCTTCCATTCAGGTCATTATTCCGTTTCCATCTCTCTTCCATTCATTCATTACTCGATGTTTGTCTCCATCCCTCTTCCATTCAATCATTATTCCTTTTCCATCTCTCTTCCATTCATTCATTACTCGATGTTTGTTTCCATCTTGGACCATCATCAGGAGGATGCATATAAATCTTCCATCTGTGACCCCCGTGAGGGTATCTGTCTTCTCCCTGTCGTAGAAGATATGTCTACAACTATGGTTGTGTGCCGGCCAGCTCCACCATCCAATGAGAAGATGGACTTGGAGCTTCTTGGTCATACATTGGTTGTATCTCATGAAGATGAGCTCTTTGTACTGAGTGCCACCTACCCACAGGCAGGAAGAAGTCCTTCCATCACCGCTCCGACATGAGATGCCATCCAAACATGTACATGGGGCTGAAATGTCTTCATATTGCCCCAGCCGTATTCCATCCAAACATGTACATGGGGCTGAAATGTCTTCATATTGCCCCAGCCGTGTTCCATCCAAACATGTACATGGTGCTGAAATGTCTTCATATTGCCCCAGCCGTGTTCCATCCAAACATGTACATGGTGCTGAAATGTCTTCATATTGCCCCAGCCGTGTTCCATCCAAACATGTACATGGTGCTGAAATGTCTTCATATTGCCCCAGCCGTGTTCCATCCAAACATGTACATGGGGCTGAAATGTCTTCATATTGCCCCAGCCGTGTTCCATCCAAACATGTACATGGGGCTGAAATGTCTTCATATTGCCCCAGCCGTGTTCCATCCAAACATGTACATGGGGCTGAAATGTCTTCATATTGCCCCAGCCGTGTTCCATCCAAACATGTACATGGTGCTGAAATGTCTTCATATTGCCCCAGCCGTGTTCCATCCAAACATGTACATGGTGCTGAAATGTCTTCATATTGCCCCAGCCGTGTTCCATCCAAACATGTACATGGGGCTGAAATGTCTTCATATTGCCCCAGCCGTGTTCCATCCAAACATGTACATGGGGCTGAAATGTCTTCATATTGCCCCAGCCGTGTTCCATCCAAACATGTACATGGGGCTGAAATGTCTTCATATTGCCCCAGCCGTGTTCCATCCAAACATGTACATGGAGCTGAAATGTCTTCATATTGCCCCAGCCGTGTTCCATCCAAACATGTACATGGTGCTGAAATGTCTTCATATTGCCCCAGCCGTGTTCCATCCAAACATGTACATGGGGCTGAAATGTCTTCATATTGCCCCAGCCGTATTCCATCCAAACATGTACATGGGGCTGAAATGTCTTCATATTGCCCCAGCCGTGTTCCATCCAAACCAGTACATGGGGCTGAAATGTCTTCATATTGCCCCAGCCGTGTTCCATCCAAACATGTTCATGGAGCTGAAATGTCTTCATATTGCCCCAGCCGCATTCCATCCAAACATGTACATGGGGCTGAAATGTCTTCATATTGCCCCAGCCATGTTCCATCCAAACATGTACATGGAGCTGAAATGTCTTCATATTGCCCCAGCCGTGTTCCATCCAAACATGTACATGGAGCTGAAATGTCTTCATATTGCCCCAGCCGTGTTCCATCCAAACAAGTACATGGGGCTGAAATGTCTTCATATTGCCCCAGCCGTGTTCCATCCAAACAAGTACATGGGGCTGAAATGTCTTCATATTGCCCCAGCCGTGTTCCATCCAAACCAGTGGAAGTAAAGTCCAGAGAATGTTTGTTGGGTCACTTCGCTCCTGTGAGATTCACACTGCCACCAATACAGAATCATGTTCTGGTTCTGAGTCCATCGTCTCTGGTTACAGCTTTCTAGTTCCTAACAATCAACATGTCTTGCCTGACAATGGGGAACCTTTATGGGTCCTACAACAGGTGCACTTTAAAATGAATCAGTTATGCTTTATATTGTGTTATTGATTCTCTGTATACTGTTACTTTGCACAAAGTCTGCCTGTTATGCAATGACTTGGCCACGGCCACCATAAGTCATCCGAATGTCTGTCTGTCTATCTGTGTTTATGATGTGTGTTCAGCCATTGTACTACCTATCCAATAAATTCTGTTTCTCCTTTCATCTTCTATTGTTGGTAAATCCTGGACTGGAGAGACAATTAGAAGTTAATGTGGCCCATACAGTAGAAACCCAAAGATTGGGAGAGGTGACGCCGACATAAACCCAAAGATTGGGAGAGGTGACGCCGACATAAACCCAAAGATTGGGAGAGGTGACGCCGACACAAACCCAAAGATTGGGAGAGGTGACGACAAAATAAACCCAAAGATTGGGAGAGGTGACGCCGACACAAACCCAAAGATTGGGAGAGGTGACGCCTACACAAACCCAATCTTTGGGTTTATGTCGGTGTCACCTCTCCCAACCTTTTGGGTTTGTGTCTGTGTCACCTCTCCCAACCTTTTGGGTTTGGAGAGGTGACGCCGACACAAACGCAAAGATTGGTAGAGGTGACACCGACACAAACCCAAAGATTGTTAGAGGTGACACCGACACAAACCCAAAAGGGTGGTAGAGGCGGCACCGACACAAACCCAAAATGGTGGTAGAGGTGACACGACACAAACCCAAAGATTGGTAGAATGGCACCAACACAAACCCAAAGGTTGGTAGAGGTGAAGCCGACACAAACCCAAAGATTGGTAGAGGTGACACCAACACAAACCCAAAAGGGTGGTAGAGGTGACACCGACACAAACCCAAAGGTTGGTAGAGGTGAAACCGACACAAACCCAAAGATTGGTAGAGGTGACACCAACACAATCCCAAAAGGGTGGTAGAGGCGGCACCGACACAAACCCAAAGGTTGGTAGAGGTGACACCGACACAAACCCAAAGATTGGTAGAGGTGACACCGACACAAACCCAAAATGGTGGTAGAGGTGACACCAACACAAACCCAAAAGGGTGGTAGAGGTGACACCGACACAAACCCAAAAGGGTAGTAGAGGTGACATGACACAAACCCAAAGATTGGTAGAGGTGGCACCAACACAAACCCAAAAGGGTGGTAGAGGTGGCACCAACACAAACCCAAAAGAGTGGTAGAGGTGGCACCAACACAAACCCAAAAGATTGGTAGAGGTGACACCGACACAAACCCAAAGATTGGGAGAGGTGGCACCAACACAAACCCAAAGATTGGGAGAGGTGACACAGACACAAACCCAAAGATTGGGAGAGGTGACACCAACACAAACCCAAAGATTGGTAGAGGTGACACCGACACAAACCCAAAAGGGTAGTAGAGGTGACACGACACAAACCCAAAGATTGGTAGAGGTGGCACCAACACAAACCCAAAAGGGTGGTAGAGGTGACACCGACATAAACCCAAAGATTGGGAGAGGTGACACCAACACAAACCCAAAGATTGGTAGAGGTGACACCGACACAAACCCAAAAGGGTAGTAGAGGTGACATGACACAAACCCAAAGATTGGTAGAGGTGGCACCAACACAAACCCAAAAGGGTGGTAGAGGTGGCACCAACACAAACCCAAAAGAGTGGTAGAGGTGGCACCAACACAAACCCAAAAGATTGGTAGAGGTGACACCGACACAAACCCAAAGATTGGGAGAGGTGGCACCAACACAAACCCAAAGATTGGGAGAGGTGACACAGACACAAACCCAAAGATTGGGAGAGGTGACACCGACACAAACCCAAAAGGGTAGTAGAGGTGACACGACACAAACCCAAAGATTGGTAGAGGTGGCACCAACACAAACCCAAAAGGGTGGTAGAGGTGACACCGACATAAACCCAAAGATTGGGAGAGGTGACACCGACACAAACCCAAAAGGGTGGTAGAGGTGGCACCAACACAAACCCAAAGATTGGTAGAGGTGACTCCGACACAAACGCAAAGATTGGTAAAGGTGACACCGACACAAACCCAAAGATTGGTAGAGGTGACACAGACACAGACCCAAAAGGGTGGTAGAGGTGGCACCGACACAAACCCAAAAGGGTGGTAGAGGTGACACCGACACAAACCCAAAGATTGGTAGAGGTGGCACCAACACAAACCCAAAGATTGGTAGAGGTGACACCAAAACAAACCCAAAGATTGGTAGAGGTGACACCGACACAAACCCAAAAGGGTGGTAGAGGTGACACCGACACAAACCCAAAGATTGGTAGAGGTGACGCCGACACAAACCCAAAGATTGGTAGAGGTGACACCAACACAAACCCAAAGATTGGGAGAGGTGACACTGACACAAACCCAAAAGGGTGGTAGAGGTGACACCGACACAAACCCAAAGATTGGTAGAGGTGACGCCGACACAAACCCAAAGATTGGTAGAGGTGACACCAACACAAACCCAAAGATTGGGAGAGGTGACACTGACACAAACCCAAAAGGGTGGTAGAGGTGACACCGACACAAACCCAAAGATTGGTAGAGGTGACGCCGACACAAACCCAAAGATTGGTAGAGGTGACACCAACACAAACCCAAAGATTGGGAGAGGTGACACTGACACAAACCCAAAAGGGTGGTAGAGGTGACACCAACACAAACCCAAAGATTGGTAGAGGTGACGCCGACACAAACCCAAAGATTGGTAGAAGTGACACCGACACAAACCCAAAAGGGTGGTAGAGGTGACGCCGACACAAACCCAAAGATTGGGAGAGGTGACACCGACACAAACCCAAAGATTGGTAGAAGTGACACCGACACAAACCCAAAAGGGTGGTAGAGGTGACACCGACATAAACCCAAAGATTGGGAGAGGTGACACCGACACAAACCCAAAAGGGTGGTAGAGGTGGCACCAACACAAACCCAAAAGGGTGGTAGAGGTGACACCAAAACAAACCCAAAGATTGGTAGAGGTGACACCGACACAAACCCAAAAGGGTGGTAGAGGTGACACCGACACAAACCCAAAGATTGGGAGAGGTGACGCCGACACAAACCCAAAGATTGGGAGAGGTGACGCCTACACAAACCCAATCTTTGGGTTTATGTCGGTGTCACCTCTCCCAACCTTTTGGGTTTGTGTCTGTGTCACCTCTCCCAACCTTTTGGGTTTGGAGAGGTGACGCCGACACAAACGCAAAGATTGGTAGAGGTGACACCGACACAAACCCAAAGATTGTTAGAGGTGACACCGACACAAACCCAAAAGGGTGGTAGAGGCGGCACCGACACAAACCCAAAATGGTGGTAGAGGTGACACCAACACAAACCCAAAAGGGTGGTAGAGGTGACACGACACAAACCCAAAGATTGGTAGAATGGCACCAACACAAACCCAAAGGTTGGTAGAGGTGAAGCCGACACAAACCCAAAGATTGGTAGAGGTGACACCAACACAAACCCAAAAGGGTGGTAGAGGTGACACCGACACAAACCCAAAAGGGTAGTAGAGGTGACACCAACACAAACCCAAAGATTGGTAGAGGTGGCACCAACACAAACCCAAAAGGGTGGTAGAGGTGGCACCAACACAAACCCAAAAGAGTGGTAGAGGTGGCACCAACACAAACCCAAAAGATTGGTAGAGGTGACACCGACACAAACCCAAAGATTGGGAGAGGTGGCACCAACACAAACCCAAAGATTGGGAGAGGTGACACAGACACAAACCCAAAGATTGGGAGAGGTGACACCAACACAAACCCAAAGATTGGTAGAGGTGACACCGACACAAACCCAAAAGGGTAGTAGAGGTGACACGACACAAACCCAAAGATTGGTAGAGGTGGCACCAACACAAACCCAAAAGGGTGGTAGAGGTGACACCGACATAAACCCAAAGATTGGGAGAGGTGACACCGACACAAACCCAAAAGGGTGGTAGAGGTGGCACCAACACAAACCCAAAGATTGGTAGAGGTGACTCCGACACAAACGCAAAGATTGGTAAAGGTGACACCGACACAAACCCAAAGATTGGTAGAGGTGACACAGACACAGACCCAAAAGGGTGGTAGAGGTGGCACCGACACAAACCCAAAAGGGTGGTAGAGGTGACACCGACACAAACCCAAAGATTGGTAGAGGTGGCACCAACACAAACCCAAAGATTGGTAGAGGTGACACCAAAACAAACCCAAAGATTGGTAGAGGTGACACCGACACAAACCCAAAAGGGTGGTAGAGGTGACACCGACACAAACCCAAAGATTGGTAGAGGTGACGCCGACACAAACCCAAAGATTGGTAGAGGTGACACCAACACAAACCCAAAGATTGGGAGAGGTGACACTGACACAAACCCAAAAGGGTGGTAGAGGTGACACCGACACAAACCCAAAGATTGGTAGAGGTGACGCCGACACAAACCCAAAGATTGGTAGAGGTGACACCAACACAAACCCAAAGATTGGGAGAGGTGACACTGACACAAACCCAAAAGGGTGGTAGAGGTGACACCAACACAAACCCAAAGATTGGTAGAGGTGACGCCGACACAAACCCAAAGATTGGTAGAAGTGACACCGACACAAACCCAAAAGGGTGGTAGAGGTGACGCCGACACAAACCCAAAGATTGGGAGAGGTGACACAGACACAAACCCAAAGATTGGTAGAAGTGACACCGACACAAACCCAAAAGGGTGGTAGAGGTGACGCCGACACAAACCCAAAGATTGGTAGAAGTGACACCGACACAAACCCAAAAGGGTGGTAGAGGTGACACCGACATAAACCCAAAGATTGGGAGAGGTGACACCGACACAAACCCAAAAGGGTGGTAGAGGTGGCACCAACACAAACCCAAAAGGGTGGTAGAGGTGACACCAAAACAAACCCAAAGATTGGTAGAGGTGACACCGACACAAACCCAAAAGGGTGGTAGAGGTGACACCGACACAAACCCAAAAGGGTGGTAGAGGTGGCACCAACACAAACCCAAAAGGGTGGTAGAGGTGACACCAACACAAACCCAAAAGGGTGGTAGAGGTGACACCGACATAAACCCAAAGATTGGTAGAGGTGACACCGACACAAACCCAAAGATTGGTAGAGGTGACACCGACACAAACCCAAAGATTGGTAGAGGTGGCACCAACACAAACCCAAAAGGGTGGTAGAGGTGACACCGACATAAACCCAAAGATTGGTAGAGGTGACAGCAACACAAACCCAAAAGGGTGGTAGAGGTGACACCGACATAAACCCAAAGATTGGGAGAGGTGACACCGACACAAACCCAAAAGGGTGGTAGAGGTGACACCGACACAAACCCAAAGATTGGCAGAGGTGACACCGACACAAACCCAAAAGGGTGGTAGAGGTGGCACCAAAACAAACCCAAAAGGGTGGTAGAGGTGACACCGACACAAACCCAAAGATTGGTAGAGGTGACACCGACACAAACCCAAAGATTGGTAGAGGTGACGCCGACACAAACCCAAAGATTGGTAGAGGTGACACCGACACAAACCCAAAGATTGGTAGAGGTGACACCAACACAAACCCAAAGATTGGGAGAGGTGACACTGACACAAACCAAAAAGGGTGGTAGAGGTGACACCGACACAAACCAAAAAGGGTGGTAGAGGTGACGCCGACACAAACCCAAAGATTGGTAGAAGTGACACCGACACAAACCCAAAAGGGTGGTAGAGGTGACACCAACACAAACCCAAAAGGGTGTTAGAGGTGACACCGACACAAACCCAAAGATTGGTAGAGGTGACACCGACACAAACCCAAAGATTGGTAGAGGTGACACCGACACAAACCCAAAGATTGGTAGAGGTGACACCGACACAAACCCAAAGATTGGGAGAGGTGACACTGACACAAACCCAAAAGGGTGGTAGAGGTGACACCAACACTAACCCAAAAGGGTGGTAGAGGTGACGCCGACATAAACCCAAAGATTGGGAGAGGTGACACCGACACAAACCCAAAAGGGTGGTAGAGGTGACGCCGACACAAACCCAAAGATTGGTAGAGGTGGCACCAACACAAACCCAAAAGGGTGGTAGAGGTGACACCAAAACAAACCCAAAGATTGGTAGAGGTGACACCGACACAAACCCAAAAGGGTGGTAGAGGTGACACCGACACAAACCCAAAGATTGGGAGAGGTGACACCGACACAAACCCAAAAGGGTGGTAGAGGTGACGCCGACACAAACCCAAAGATTGGTAGAGGTGACACCGACACAAACACAAAGATTGGTAGAGGTGACACCAACACAAACCCAAAGATTGGGAGAGGTGACACTGACACAAACCCAAAAGGGTGGTAGAGGTTACACCGACACAAACCCAAAGATTGGTAGAGGTGACGCCGACACAAACCCAAAGATTGGTAGAAGTGACACCGACACAAACCCAAAAGGGTGGTAGAGGTGACGCCGACACAAACCCAAAAGGGTGTTAGAGGTGACACTGACACAAACCCAAAGATTGGTAGAGGTGACACTGACACAAACCCAAAAGGGTGGTAGAGGTTACACCGACACAAACCCAAAGATTGGTAGAGGTGACACCGACACAAACCCAAAGATTGGTAGAGGTGACACCAACACAAACCCAAAGATTGGGAGAGGTGACACTGACACAAACCCAAAAGGGTGGTAGAGGTGACACCGACACAAACCCAAAGATTGGTAGAGGTGACACCGACACAAACCCAAAAGGGTGGTAGAGGTGACGCCGACACAAACCCAAAGATTGGTAGAGGTGACACCGACACAAACCCAAAGATTGGTAGAGGTGACACCGACACAAACCCAAAAGGGTGGTAGAGGTGACGCCGACACAAACCCAAAGATTGGTAGAGGTGACACCGACACAAACCCAAAGATTGGTAGAGGTGACACCGACACAAACCCAAAAGGGTGGTAGAGGTGACGCCGACATAAACCCAAAGATTGGTAGAGGTGACACCGACACAAACCCAAAGATTGGTAGAGGTGACACCGACACAAACCCAAAAGGGTGGTAGAGGTGACATGACACAAACCCAAAAGGGTGGTAGAGGTGACATGACACAAACCCAAAAGGGTGGTAGAGGTGACACCGACACAAACCCAAAGATTGGTAGAGGTGACGCCGACACAAACCCAAAGATTGGTAGAGGTGACACCGACACAAACCCAAAGATTGGTAGAGGTGACACCGACACAAACCCAAAAGGGTGGTAGAGGTGACACCGACACAAACCCAAAGATTGGTAGAGGTGACACCGACACAAACCCAAAGATTGGTAGAGGTGACACCGACACAAACCCAAAGATTGGTAGAGGTGACACCAACACAAACCCAAAGATTGGTAGAGGTGACACCGACGCAAACCCAAAGATTGGTAGAGGTGACACCGACACAAACCCAAAGATTGGTAGAGGTGACGCCAACACAAACCCAAAGATTGGTAGAGGTGACGCCGACACAAACCCAAAGATTGGCAGAGGTGACACCGACACAAACCCAAAGATTGGCAGAAGTGACACCGACACAAACTCAAAGATTGGTAGAGGTGACGCCGACACAAACCCAAAGATTGGTAGAGGTGACGCCGACACAAACTCAAAGATTGGTAGAGGTGGCACCAACACAAACTCAAAGATTGGTAGAGGTGGCACCAACACAAACCCAAAGATTGGTAGAGGTGACACCAACACAAACCCAAAGATTGGTAGAGGTGACGCCGACACAAACTCAAAGATTGGTAGAGGTGACGCCGACACAAACCCAAAGATTGGTAGAGGTGACACCGACACAAACTCAAAGATTGGTCGAGGTGACGCCGACACAAACCCAAAGATTGGTAGAGGTGACGCCGACACAAACTCAAAGATTGGTAGAGGTGGCACCAACACAAACTCAAAGATTGGTAGAGGTGGCACCAACACAAACCCAAAGATTGGTAGAGGTGACACCAACACAAACCCAAAGATTGGTAGAGGTGACGCCGACACAAACTCAAAGATTGGTAGAGGTGACGCCGACACAAACCCAAAGATTGGTAGAGGTGACACCGACACAAACCCAAAGATTGGTAGAGGTGACGCCGACACAAACTCAAAGATTGGTAGAGGTGGCACCAACACAAACTCAAAGATTGGTAGAGGTGACACCGACACAAACTCAAAGATTGGTAGAGGTGACACCGACACAAACACAAAGATTGGTAGAGGTGGCACCAACACAAACCCAAAGATTGGTAGAGGTGACACCAACACAAACTCAAAGATTGGTAGAGGTGACGCCGACACAAACCCAAAGATTGGTAGAGGTGACGCCGACACAAACCCAAAGATTGGTAGAGGTGACGCCGACACAAACCCAAAGATTGGTAGAGGTGACGCCGACACAAACCCAAAGATTGGTAGAGGTGACGCCGACACAAACCGAAAGATTGGTAGAGGTGACGCCGACACAAACCCAAAGATTGGTAGAGGTGACACCGACACAAACCCAAAGATTGGTAGAGGTGACACCGACACAAACACAAAGATTGGTAGAGGTGACACCAACACAAACCCAAAGATTGGGAGAGGTGACACTGACACAAACCCAAAAGGGTGGTAGAGGTGACGCCGACACAAACCCAAAGATTGGTAGAGGTGACGCCGACACAAACCCAAAGATTGGTAGAGGAGACGCCAACACAAACCCAAAGATTGGTAGAGGTGACGCCGACACAAACCCAAAGATTGGTAGAGGTGACACTGACACAAACCCAAAGATTGGTAGAGGTGACACTGACACAAACCCAAAGATTGGTAGAGGTGACACCGACATAAACCCAAAGATTGGTAGAGGTGACACAAGCATTAAGAGTAGCTGTAAATGTGAGGCAGGAAGAGGTCCTGTCAGGAATATTGTTGGGGGAGGATAAAATGTGGAATTTAAGGAGGCAGCTCCATATATGAATGTCCACCATATACAGATGATATAGAATACGTGTGTCAAACACAAGGCCTGTGGGCCCAATCTGGCCTGCCTGTCAATTTCATGTGGCCCTCGCACCCATGATGTTTTTTTTTAGCTGAAATGTAACGGAAATCTGTTCTGCCACCTCCAGCTCTTACCTTCTGCTCCCCGCACACCACTGTCACCTGCACTGCTAGGAGGGGGTACAAGAGCCGGTGCAGTTCGGTAAGATGCGGGGAAGCTTTTTGGGGAGTAGGGGAGATGAGAGCTGTGGGAGGGAGGGGTGGAAATGAGATGAACAGCCTGTGAAAGAAAGCTGAACACTGCACACCCCTAAACCCTGCACTTTGTATGTAGCACACTCCTCAACCCTGCACACTGTGCATAGCACACCCCTAAACCCTGCACTTTGTATGTAGCACATTCCTCAACCCTGCACACTGTGCCTAGCACACCCCTAAACCCTGCACTCTGTATGTAGCACACTTCTCAACCCTGCACACTGTGCATAGCACATCCCTAAACCCTGCACTTTGTATGTAGCACACTCCTCAACCCTGTACACTGTGCATAGCACACCCCTAAACCCTGCACTTTGTATGTAGCCCACTTCTCAACCCTGCACACTGTGCATAGCACATCCCTAAACCCTGCACTTTGTATGTAGCACACTTCTCAACCCTGCACACTGTGCATAGCACACCCCTAAACCCTGCACTTTGTATGTAGCACACTCATCAACCCTGCACACTGTGCATAGCACACCCCTAAACCCTGCACTTTGTATGTAGCACACTCATCAACCCTGCACACTGTGCATAGCACACCCCTAAACCCTGCACTTTGTATGTAGCACACTCATCAACCCTGCACACTGTGCATAGCACACCCCTAAACCCTGCACTCTGTATGTAGCACACTCCTCAACCCTGCACACTGTGCCTAGCACACCTCTAAACCTTGCACTTTGTATGTAGCGCACCACTAAACTCTGCACTCAGTGCATAGGACACCCCTGAAATTGCACTCTTTACATAGCGGACCACTAAACCCTGCACACTGTGTGTAGCGCACTCCTCAACCCTGCACACTGTGCGTAGAGCACTCCTCAACCCTGTACTCTGTGCGTAGCGCACTCCTCAACCCTGCACTCTGTGCGTAGCGCACTCCTCAACCCTGCACTCTGTGCGTAGCGCACTCCTCAACCCTGCACTCTGTGCGTAGCGCACTCCTCAACCCTGCACTCTGTGCGTAGGGCACTCCTCAACCCTGCACTCTGTGCGTAGCGCACTCCTCAACCCTGCACTCTGTGTGTAGCACACTCCTCAACCCTGCACTCTGTGCGTAGCGGACTCCTCAACCCTGCACTCTGTGCGTAGCACACTCCTCAACCCTGCAATCTGTGCGTAGAGCACTCCTCAACCCTGCACTCTGTGCGTAGCGCACTCCTCAACCCTGCACTCTGTGCGTAGCACACTCCTCAACCCTGCACTTTGTATGTAGCACACTCATCAACCCTGCACACTGTGCATAGCACACCCCTAAACCCTGCACTCTGTATGTAGCACACTCCTCAACCCTGCACACTGTGCATAGCACACCCCTAAACCCTGCACTCTGTATTTAGCACACTCCTCAACCCTGCACACTGTGCATAGCACACCCCTAAACCCTGCACTTTGTATGTAGCACACTTCTCAACCCTGCACACTGTGCCTAGCACACCCCTAAACCTTGCACTTTGTATGTAGCGCACCACTAAACTCTGCACTCAGTGCATAGGACACCCCTGAAATTGCACTCTTTACATAGCGGACCACTAAACCCTGCACACTGTGTGTAGCGCACTCCTCAACCCTGCACACTGTGCGTAGCGCACTCCTCAACCCTGTACTCTGTGCGTAGCGCACTCCTCAACCCTGCACTCTGTGCGTAGCGCACTCCTCAACCCTGCACTCTGTGCATAGCGCACTCCTCAACCCTGCACTCTGTGCGTAGCGCACTCCTCAACCCTGCACTCTGTGCGTAGCACACTCCTCAACCCTGCAATCTGTGCGTAGAGCACTCCTCAACCCTGCACTCTGTGCGTAGCGCACTCCTCAACCCTGCACTCTGTGTGTAGCACACTCCTCAACCCTGCACTCTGTGCGTAGCGCACTCCTCAACCCTGCACTCTGTGCATAGCACACTCCTCAACCCTGCAATCTGTGCGTAGAGCACTCCTCAACCCTGCACTCTGTGCGTAGCGCACTCCTCAACCCTGCACTCTGTGCATAGCACATCCCTAAACCCTGCACTTTGTATGTAGCACACTCCTCAACCCTGCACACTGTGCATAGCACACCCCTAAACCCTGCACTTTGTATGTAGCACACTTCTCAACCCTGCACACTGTGCATAGCACATCCCTAAACCCTGCACTTTGTATGTAGCACACTCCTCAACCCTGCACACTGTGCATAGCACACCCCTAAACCCTGCACTTTGTATGTAGCACACTCCTCAACCCTGCACACTGTGCATAGCACACCCCTAAACCCTGCACTCTGTATGTAGCACACTTCTCAACCCTGCACACTGTGCATAGCACATCCCTAAACCCTGCACTTTGTATGTAGCACACTCCTCAACCCTGCACACTGTGCATAGCACACCCCTAATCCCTGCACTTTGTATGTAGCACACTCCTCAACCCTGCACACTGTGCATAGCACACCCCTAAACCCTGCACTCTGTATTTAGCACACTCCTCAACCCTGCACACTGTGCATAGCACACCCCTAAACCCTGCTCTTTGTATGTAGCACACTCCTCAACCCTGCACACTGTGCCTAGCACACCCCTAAACCTTGCACTTTGTATGTAGCGCACCACTAAACTCTGCACTCAGTGCGTAGGACACCCCTGAAATTGCACTCTTTACATAGCGGACCACTAAACCCTGCACACTGTGTGTAGCGCACTCCTCAACCCTGCACACTGTGCGTAGCGCACTCCTCAACCCTGCACTCTGTGCGTAGCGCACTCCTCAACCCTGCACTCTGTGCGTAGCGCACTCCTCAACCCTGCACTCTGTGCGTAGCGCACTCCTCAACCCTGCACTCTGTGCGTAGCGCACTCCTCAACCCTGCACTCTGTGCGTAGAGCACTCCTCAACCCTGCACTCTGTGCGTAGCACACTCCTCAACCATGCAATCTGTGCGTAGAACACTCCTCAACCCTGCACTCTGTGCGTAGCGCACTCCTCAACCCTGCACTCTGTGCGTAGCACACTCCTCAACCCTGCAATCTGTGCGTAGAGCACTCCTCAACCCTGCACTCTGTGCGTAGAGCACTCCTCAATCCTGCACTCTGTGCGTAGCGCACTCCTCAACCATGCAATCTGTGCGTAGCGCACTCCTCAACCCTGCACTCTGTGCGTAGCACACTCCTCAACCCTGCAATCTGTGCGTAGCGCACTCCTCAACCCTACACTCTGTGTGTAGCGCACTCCTCAACCCTGCACTCTGTGCGTAGCGCACTCCTCAACCCTGCAATCTGTGCGTAGAGCACTCCTCAACCCTGCACTCTGTGCGTAGCACACTCCTCAACCCTGCAATCTGTGCATAGCACACTCCTCAACCCTACACTCTGTGTGTAGCGCACTCCTCAACCCTGCACTCTGTGCGTAGCGCACTCCTCAACTCTGCACTCTGTGCGTAGAGCACTCCTCAACCCTGCACTCTGTGCGTAGCACACTCCTCAACCATGCAATCTGTGCGTAGAGCACTCCTCAACCCTGCACTCTGTGCGTAGCGCACTCCTCAACCCTGCACTCTGTGCGTAGCACACTCCTCAACCCTGCAATCTGTGCGTAGAGCACTCCTCAACCCTGCACTCTGTGCGTAGCACACTCCTCAACCCTGCAATCTGTGCATAGCGCACTCCTCAACCCTACACTCTGTGTGTAGCGCACTCCTCAACCCTGCACTCTGTGCGTAGAGCACTCCTCAACCCTACACTCTGTGCGTAGAGCACTCCTCAACCCTGCACTCTGTGCGTAGAGCACTCCTCAACCCTGCACTCTGTGTGTAGCGCACTCCTCAA
Organism: Lithobates pipiens; assembly: GCF_037356315.1. Taxonomy (NCBI): domain Eukaryota; kingdom Metazoa; phylum Chordata; class Amphibia; order Anura; family Ranidae; genus Lithobates; species Lithobates pipiens. The sequence continues at coordinate 61,618 of NW_027507761.1, forward strand.
CCCTGCACTCTGTGCGTAGCACACTCCTCAACCCTACACTCTGTGCGTAGAGCACTCCTCAACCCTGTACTCTGTATGTAGCACACTCCTCAACCCTGCAATCTGTGCATAGAGCACTCCTCAACCCTGCACTCTGTGTGTAGCGCACCACTAGGACACCCCTGAAATTGCACTCTGTACAAAGCGGACCCCTAAACCCTGCACTCGATATGTAGCACACCCCTGAATGGTGCTCTATACACGTAGAGCACTGCTGAACATTTTACCCTGAGCATAGGGCACCCCTGAACTCTGTACGTAACTAAACCCTGTACGTAACACGCTCCTTGTATTTATTGTCAGTTAAGATCCTCCAATTGTTAGTACAATATGGCCACATTCACCGATCGATCTGGTTGGGGGGGGGGGGCTGGGCATGGTTGAGCCCTGGATAAAATGTATCTAGTCTTACAGATACAGCTGGCCCTTTAAGGGCATCCACAATGTTGACACCCCAGATATAGATCATGAAAAGGAGCCCCTGGAGTACCGTCTGGAAATTAGAAAGGTAATCAATATTAATACGCAATAATTCACATTCGTCTAAAAAACCATAAGAGGAAATATACACTTTTTATTTCATTTTTAGTCAGGAGTAGTATATAAAAAATGATTTTATGTTCCCCTAAAAAGGCCAAGTTCATCTTTTCCAGAAAACAGTCAAAGGGCCCCAGAAGATATAAAAAAAAAAAACTGTTCCAACCAAAATCGTGATAAAAAGGGGCGCCAACCCAATAGCAGTTATTAAAGTGCAGCTGCCCCTTTAAGTGTAAAGCACACTAGAATTTTTTTATTTATTTCTGGTACTTTATATAGAGGCTTCAATTTTATGCAGCGCTTTACACATACATTGTACGTTCACATCAATCCCTGCCCCCGAGGGCACTTTCACACTGGGGGGGGGGGGGGGGGGGCAGCGGTGCTTTTCGGGCCTCTAGCGGGGTGCATTTAACTCCTGCTAGCACCAAATAAAGGGTTAAAAGCGCCTGCAAATTGCTGACGCCGAATAGCTTTGGCAACGCTGGCCATTGATTTCAATGGCAGGGGCGGTTTAGAAGCGCTGTATGCACCGCTCCCGCACCGCCCCAAAGATGTGACTTGCAGGACTTTTTTTTCCCGTCCCGCAAAGGCACCGCTCCAGTGTGAAAGCACTCGGGATATCACACTGGGGCTGCGAGGGAGGCGTTTTACAGGCGCTATTTCTAACCCAAAAGAGCCAGGAAAACGCCTCCAGTGTGAAAGTGGCCTAAAGGAGCTTACAATCTAATGTCCCGAACTCACATTCATACATACACATACTAGGGCCAATTTAGACAAGATCTCATTTTGTGGTTGAACTGGATGGACTTGTGTCTTTTTTCAACCTGACTAACTATGTAATTAACCTACCAACATGTCTTTGTAGTGTGGGAGGACATGGGATAACATGGATACATAGAACACAGAGACATGGGAGAACATGGGGACATAGGGTAACATGGATACATAGAACACAGAGACATGGGATAACATGGATACATAGGAGAACATGGAGACATGGGATAACATGGATACATAGAACACAGAGACATGGGAGAACATGGGGACATAGAACACAGAGACATGGGAGAACATGGATACATAGGAGAACATGGAGACATGGGATAACATGGATACATAGGAGAACATGGAGACATGGGATAACATGGATACATAGAACACAGAGACATGGGAGAACATGGGGACATAGAACACAGAGACATGGGAGAACATGGAGACATGGGATAACATGGATACATGGGATAACATGGATACATAGGAGAACATGGAGACATAGGAGAACATGGAGACATGGGATAACATGGAGACATAGGAGAACATGGAGACATAGGAGAACATGGAGACATAGGAGAACATGGAGACATAGAACACAGAGACATGGAATAACCTGGATACATAGGAGAACACAGAGACATGGGAGAACATGGAGACATGGGATAACATGGATACATAGGAGAACATGGAGACATAGGAGAACATGGAGACATAGAACACAGAGACATGGAATAACCTGGATACATAGGAGAACACAGAGACATGGGAGAACATGGATACATAGGAGAACATGGATACATAGGAGAACATGGAGACATTGGATAACATGGATACATAGGAAAACATGGAGACATGGGAGAACATGGAGACATGGGAGAACATGGAGACATTGGATAACATGGATACATGGGAGAACATGGAGACATGGGAGAACATGGAGACATGGGAGAACATGGATACATAGGAGAACATGGAGACATAGGAGAACATGGAGACATGGGAGAACATGGAGACATTGGATAACATGGATACATAGGATAACATGGAGACATGGGATAACATGGATACATTGGAAAACATGGAGACATGGGAGAACATGGGATAACATGGATACATAGGAGAACATGGAGACATGGGAGAACATGGATACATAGGAGAACATGGAGACATGGGAGAACATGGAGACATGGGATAACATGGATACATAGGAGAACATGGAGACATGGGATAACATGGATACATTGGAAAACATGGAGACATGGGAGAACATGGGATAACATGGATACATAGGAGAACATGGAGACATGGGAGAACATGGAGACATGGGATAACATGGATACATAGGAGAACATGGAGACATAGGAGAACATGGAGACATGGGATAACATGGATACATTGGATAACATGGATACATAGGAGAACATTGAGACATGGGAGAACATGGATACATAGGAGAACATGGAGACATTGGAGAACATGGATACATAGGAGAACATGGAGACATTGGATAACATGGATACATAGGATAACATGGAGACATGGGATAACATGGATACATAGGAGAACATGGAGACATGGGAGAACATGGAGACATGGGATAACATGGATACATAGGAGAACATGGAGACATGGGAGAACATGGAGACATGGGATAACATGGATACATAGGAGAACATGGAGACATGGGAGAACATGGATACATAGGAGAACATGGAGACATGGGATAACATGGATACATAGGAGAACATGGAGACATGGGAGAACATGGATACATAGGAGAACATGGAGACATGGGAGAACATGGATACATAGGAGAACATGGAGACATGGGAGAACATGGAGACATGGGATAACATGGATACATAGGAGAACATGGAGACATGGGATAACATGGATACATTGGAAAACATGGATACATAGGAGAACATTGAGACATGGGATAACATGGATACATAGGAGAACATGGAGACATGGGAGAACATGGAGACATGGGATAACATGGAGACATGGGAGAACATGGATACATAGGAGAACATGGAGACATTGGAGAACATGGATACATAGGAGAACATGGAGACATTGGATAACATGGATACATAGGATAACATGGAAACATGGGATAACATGGAAACATGGGATAACATGGAGACATGGGAGAACATTGAGACATGGCATAACATGGATACATAGGAGAACATTGAGACATGGCATAACATGGATACATAGGAGAACATTGAGACATGGCATAACATGGATACATAGGAGAACATGGAGACATTGGATAACATGGAAACATAGGAGAACATGGAGACATTGGATAACATGGATACATAGGAGAACATGGAGACATGGGATAACATGGATACATAGGAGAACACAGAGACATGCGAGAATACAGAGACATGGGAGAACATGGATACATAAGATAACATGGAGACATGGGAGAACATGGAGACATGGGAAAACATGGGGACATAGGAGAACATGGAGACATGGGAAAACATGGAGACATGGGAAAACATGGAGACATAAGAGAACATGGAGACATGGGATAACATGGAGACATGGGAGAACATGGAATAACATGGAGACATGGGAGAACATGTAGACATGAGATAACATGGAGACATGGGAGAACATGGGAAAACATGGAGACATAGGAGAACATGGAGACATGGGATAACATGTAGACATGAGATAACATGGAGACATGGGAGAACATGGGAAAACATGGAGACATAGGAGAACATGGAGACATGGGATAACATGTAGACATGAGATAACATGGAGACATGGGAGAACATGGAGACAAAGCAAGGTCCATAAAGACATGGATGAGTGAGTTTGGGATGGAGGAACTTGACTGGCCTGCACAGAGTCCTGACCTCAACCTGATAGAATACCTTGATGAATTAGAGCGGGGAGACTGTGAGCCAGGCCTTCTCGTCCATCATCAGTGAATGACCTCACAAATGCTCTTCTGGAAGAATGATCAGACATTCCAATAGACACCCTCCTAAATCTTGTGGACGGCCTTCCCAGAAGAGTTGAAGCTGTTATAGCTGCAAAGAGCCAACTCAATACTGAACCCTCCGGACGAGGACTGGTATACCATTAAAGTTCATGTGCATATAAAGGCCGGCGTCCCAATAATTTAGGTAATAAAGCATATAAGGTGCGTTCCAAAGATCCAAAAATGACATCAGGCGATGACCAGAAGTAACGGCAACAAAAGCAAAATGTATAAATTGAAGACTAATGTTACTGACTGTGAGGTTTATGGATGGAGAGATTATAGGGAAGGAGTAGTCCCTACATCTACACCATATAGGATGAAAAATCTGGCTGTCCCATCATGTGATTGTCCAACCTGTAGACCATTTGGGTCCCCTCAAGAGCCTGAAAACTCCACGTCAGCAATCCCTACGCCCCGGCCGGTTGATGGGGCATGAAAACTGTTGGACTCTGGCATTGCAGAATGGAAAACCAGTCATGATATAGGGGGGGGGGGGGGGGGGGGTGCTAACTTCAGGCCAGGCTTCTGTTGGGACCCAAATGGCGTTCCACGTATGACAATCATATTACGGAACCCGGACGTCATGGGCTATTTTCGGGAAAAGGTGAACTTGGCCTTTAGACATCTTCCGATATATTCCTGGAACAAGGATGGGAAAGCTGAGAGTAAATGAGAACCGGCATATAAAGCCCCCCATCTCCGAGTCTACATGATGTATGATACAAGAATTATATCTACAGCCGGGGGCCCCAAATCTTCTAAACATAGGGCCACTTTACTGTCCTCCAGACGTTAGGGGGGCCGGACCGTGGCCATTGGATGTTGAAATTGTCCTGGCATCAGTGGGAGTAAACAGTGCATATTTGGCATTAGGGCGAGGAATAGTGCCCCCTCCCCTATCATTCCCGTCAGCGGAGGAATAGTTCCTTATTCTTGGCCTCAATGGGAGAAATATTCCCCCGTTGTTGATGTCAGTACCAGGAATTATGACACATTGTTGGTGTCAGTGGCAGAAAAAGTGCTCTAAGGGCTGGGTAAAGGCAAGAAAAGGGTCACATCTGCCCCCCCGGGCTGTACTTTGACGATAACTGTTCTACAGAAATGTCCCAGCACTTGTGTGATGACGCATTGAGGTGAGAGGAGGACCCAAAGCTACAGAAATGTCAACTGGAGGAGAATCCAAGGTAAGAATCCAAGCTGCCGAGACTTCAATTGGAAGAGAATCCAAGGCTGCCGAGACTTCAATTGGAAGAGAATCCAAGGCTGCCGAGACTTCAATTGGAAGAGAATCCAAGGCTGCCGAGACTTCAATTGGAAGAGACTCCAAGGCTGCCGAGACTTCAATTGGAAGAGAATCCAAGGCTGCCGAGACTTCAATTGGAAGAGACTCCAAGGCTGCCGAGACTTCAATTGGAAGAGAATCCAAGGCTGCCGAGACTTCAATTGGAAGAGACTCCAAGGCTGCCGAGACTTCAATTGGAAGAGAATCCAAGGCTGCCGAGACTTCAATTGGAAGAGAATCCAAGGCTGCCGAGACTTCAATTGGAAGAGAATCCAAGGCTGCCGAGACTTCAATTGGAAGAGACTCCAAGGCTGCCGAGACTTCAATTGGAAGAGAATCCAAGGCTGCCGAGACTTCAATTGGAAGAGACTCCAAGGCTGCCGAGACTTCAATTGGAAGAGAATCCAAGGCTGCCGAGACTTCAATTGGAAGAGACTCCAAGGCTGCCGAGACTTCAATTGGAAGAGAATCCAAGGCTGCCGATACTTCAATTGGAAGAGAATCCAAGGCTGCCGAGACTTCAATTGGAAGAGAATCCAAGGCTGCAGAGACTTCAATTGGAAGAGAATCCAAGGCTGCCGAGACTTCAATTGGAAGAGAATCCAAGGCTGCCGAGACTTCAATTGGAAGAGACTCCAAGGCTGCCGAGACTTCAATTGGAAGAGAATCCAAGGCTGCCGAGACTTCAATTGGAAGAGACTCCAAGGCTGCCGAGACTTCAATTGGAAGAGAATCCAAGGCTGCCGAGACTTCAATTGGAAGAGACTCCAAGGCTGCCGAGACTTCAATTGGAAGAGAATCCAAGGCTGCCGATACTTCAATTGGAAGAGAATCCAAGGCTGCCGAGACTTCAATTGGAAGAGAATCCAAGGCTGCAGAGACTTCAATTGGAAGAGAATCCAAGGCTGCCGAGACTTCAATTGGAAGAGACTCCAAGGCTGCCGATACTTCAATTGGAAGAGAATCCAAGGCTGCAGAGACTTCAATTGGAAGAGACTCCAAGGCTGCCGAGACTTCAATTGGAAGAGAATCCAAGGCTGCAGAGACTTCAATTGGAAGAGACTCCAAGGCTGCCGAGACTTCAATTGGAAGAGAATCCAAGGCTGCAGAGGCTTCAATTGGAAGAGACTCCAAGGCTGCCGAGACTTCAATTGGAAGAGAATCCAAGGCTGCAGAGACTTCAATTGGAAGAGAATCCAAGGCTGCCGAGACTTCAATTGGAAGAGAATCCAAGGCTGCAGAGACTTCAATTGGAAGAGACTCCAAGGCTCCCGAGACTTCAATTGGAAGAGACTCCAAGGCTGCCGAGACTTCAATTGGAAGAGAATCCAAGGCTGCAGAGACTTCAATTGGAAGAGAATCCAAGGCTGCCAAGACTTCAATTGGAAGAGAATCCAAGGCTGCAGAGACTTCAATTGGAAGAGAATCCAAGGCTGCCGAGACTTCAATTGGAAGAGAATCCAAGGCTGCCGAGACTTCAATTGGAGGAGACTCCAAGGCTGCAGAGACTTCAATTGGAAGAGACTCCAAGGCTGCCGAGACTTCAATTGGAAGAGACTCCAAGGCTGCCGAGACTTTAATTGGAAGAGAATCCAAGGCTGCCGAGACTTCAATTGGAAGAGAATCCAAGGCTGCAGAGACTTCAATTGGAAGAGAATCCAAGGCTGCCGAGACTTCAATTGGAAGAGAATCCAAGGCTGCCGAGACTTCAATTGGGAGAGACTCCAAGGCTGCAGAGACTTCAATTGGAAGAGAATCCAAGGCTGCAGAGACTTCAATTGGAAGAGAATCCAAGGCTGCCGAGACTTCAATTGGAAGAGAATCCAAGGCTGCCGAGACTTCAATTGGGAGAGACTCCAAGGTTGCAGAAACTTCAACTGGAGGAGAATCCAAGGCTGCCGAGACTTCAACTGGAGGAGAATCCAAGGCTGCAGAGGCTTCCATTGGAGGAGAATCCAAGGCTGCAGAGACTTCAATTGGAAGAGAATCCAAGGCTGCAGAGACTTCAATTGGAAGAGAATCCAAGGCTGCAGAGGCTTCCATTGGAGGAGAATCCAAGGCTGCAGAGACTTCAATTGGAAGAGAATCCAAGGCTGCAGAGGCTTCCATTGGAGGAGAATCCAAGGCTGCAGAGACTTCCATTGGAGGAGAATCCAAGGCTGCAGAGACTTCAGCAGGAGTCCTCGAGACTGCAGGGACTTGTGTGGGAGGAGTCCCCAAAGCTGTAGAGACTTCAGCAGAAGGGGGCTCAAGCGAGCAGAGACTTCAATGGGAGGAGAACCTGAGACTTCAATGGGAGGAGGCCCAGAGACTTCAATGGGAGGAGGCCCAGAGACTTCAATGGGAGGAGGCCCAGAGACTTCAATGGGAGGAGGCCCAGAGACTTCAATGGGAGGAGGCCCACAGACTTCAATGGGAGGAGGCCCACAGACTTCAATGGGAGGAGGCCCACAGACTTCAATGGGAGGAGGCCCACAGACTTCAATGGGAGGAGGCCCACAGACTTCAATGGGAGGAGGCCCACAGACTTCAATGGGAGGAGGCACACAGACTTCAATGGGAGGAGGCACACAGACTTCAATGGGAGGAGGCCCACAGACTTCAATGGGAGGAGGCCCACAGACTTCAATGGGAGGAGGCCCAGAGACTTCAATGGGAGGAGGCCCAGAGACTTCAATGGGAGGAGGCCCTGAGACTTCAATGGGAGGAGGCCCTGAGAATTCAATGGGAGGAGGCCCTGAGACTTCAATGGGAGGAGGCCCTGAGAAATCAATGGGAGGAGGCCCTGAGACTTCAATGGGAGGAGGACCAGAGACTTCAATGGGAGGAGGCCCTGAGACTTCAATGGGAGGAGGACCAGAGACTTCAATGGGAGGAGGACCAGAGACTTCAATAGGAGGAGGACCAGAGACTTCAATGGGAGGAGAACCTGAGAATTCAATGGGAGGAGACTGCAGTGTTCAGCAAATTATATACTCAGAATATCTACACTGATTGATACTGGCGATAGTTGTCCATTCAGAGTTCTTGTAAGATAATAGCTTTGATCCGGCTGTGAATGACGACATCTTCTCACCAGAGGCCACTTCATTGTCTCTTGTATTCAAACTGCAAAAAGAACATACAGACAGATGAGATACAAGGAAGCTCTTTACACAGATAAGACTGCCTATAGAGGAGAGAAGCACAGCTAGAAGATATCTCCATGACCTGCTGGGAGCCACCACAAGACTCCACCAATGGTCTGCACATGAAACCTCCCATCACTGTCTCTGCTTTATTATACAGAAAAGCATCAGAACGGATCGTAGAGGGATCTCCAACAATCCGGAAATCTCTTAGTAATAAGGAAGGTCTCTGATTGATGGATGGGTTCCCTAATAGGTCAACAATTGTATGCAGCTCCCTCCTACCCCAATCTGCATGGTCACCCAAGGCTTGCCAAGGTTGGAAGGCTAAGACTACCTGCCTTCTCTGTACACCTGGAACAGAGTACTAGAAGAACTGGCAAATGATCCCTCTACTGTTCTACTACCAGTCCACTTCAAGGTGTGCCGGCCCAGAGTGGGTGGCACAGTATGGAAGACCACAGTACACTATTCCACCAAAATTGTACAAACCATATATGGAGAGCAGCCAGAGGATTGCAATAGAAGACATGACGGTAGTCTGTATCCTTTTATTATACATGGCAGTAATGTCTGTACCATGATGTTTGGTGGACCATGATGTTTGGTGGACCATGATGTTTGGTGGACCATGGATGTTTGGTGGACCATGGATGGTTGGTGGACCATGGATGTTTGGTGGACCATGGGTGTTTGGTGGACCATGGGTGTTTGGTGGACCATGGACGTTTGGTGGACCATGGCAGCCCATCTATGGCATGGTCTACAGACACACAGACATTACAATACAATAAGTCCATACAGTTCTTACTCAGACGGAGGTTTATTATACAAGTAGTATGCACAGGCATGCAGTCGTTAAAAAAGGAACCTTGATGCAATTCACACTGTCATAAGATGACCACCAACCCTGAAGATTTCCTAATAAGAACTGTGAGCAAAATGCATTGTGGTTCCTCTGTAATGACTGCATACTGGTGCATACCTTTTCTACAATAAACCTCTATCTCAGCAAGAGAACTATGTGGACCTTATGTATTGGATTTGTATTGCATAAGACATGGCCTAGGTTGGCTCAGCAGAGAGGAGAACCTGGTCACAACTAATTGTGCGTGATATCATCTACATAAAGGGTCATTCCCAGTTCTGGCTATAGACTGGACTCCCATACGAAATGATAGAAATTCTCGCTATTTTCTCATTCTCATCCCGTTTTACCAGAAGCGAGGGAGTTGACATCATCGTATTCAGAAGATCCGTCATAACTCTGCGGAGGAGGCAGCAAATCCTGGGCACCTGAATGAAGAAGGACAATGATAAGAAGAAGAATACAGTAATGGGCCAGGATTAGGAATACATGGATGGGGGAGGATTTGGGGATGCAGAAATGGGCCAGGATTAGGAATATATGGATGGGGGAGGATTTGGGAATACAGGACTGGGCCAGGATTAGGAATACATTGATGGGGAAAGATTTGGGAATACAGGACTGGGCCAGGATTAGGAATACATGGATGGGGAAGGATTTGAGAATACAGTAATGGGCCAGCATTAGGAATACATGGATGGGGAAGGATTTGGGAATACAGCAATGGGCCGGGATTAGGAATACGTGGATGGGGAAGGATTTGGGAATACAGGTCTGGGCCAGCATTAGGAATACATTGATGGGGGAGGATTTGGGAATACAGCAATGGGCCAGGATTAGGAATACATGGATGGGGAAGGATTTGGGAATACAGCAATGGGCCAGGATTAGGAATACATGGATGGGGGAGGATTTGGGAATACAGGACTGGACCAGGATAAGGAATACATGGATAGGGGAGGATTTGGGAATACAGGACTGGGCCAGGATAAGGAATACATGGATAGGGGAGGATTTGGGAATACAGGACTGGGCCAGGATTAGGGATACATGGATGGGGAAGGATTTGGGAATATAGTAATGGGCCAGGATTATGAATTCATGGATGGGGAAGGATTTGGGAATATAGTAATGGGCCAGGATTAGGAATTCATGGATGGGGAAGGATTTGGGAATACAGTAATGGGCCAGGATTAGGAATACATGGATGGTGAAAGATTTGGGAATACAGTAATGGGCCAGGATTACGAATACATGGATGGGGAAGGATTTGGGAATACAGTAATGGGCCAGGATTACGAATACATGGATGGGGAAGGATTTGGGAATACAGGACTGGGCCAGGATTAGGAATACATGGATGGGGAAGGATTTGGGAATACAGGACTGGGCCAGCATTAGGAATACATGGATGGGGGAGGATTTGGGAATAGAGGACTGGGCCAGGATTATGAATACATGGATGGGGAAGGATTTGGGAATACAGCAATGGGCCAGGATTAGGAATACATGAATGGGGGAGGATTTGGGAATACAGCAATGGGTCAGGATTAGGAATACATGGATGGGGAAGGATTTGGGAATACAGTAATGGGCCAGGATTAGGAATACATGGATGGGGGAGGATTTGGGAATGCAGGACTGGGCCAGCATTAGGAATACATGGATGGGGAAGGATTTGGGAATACATGGATGGGGGAGGATTTGGGAATACAGGACTGGGCAAGGATTAGGAATACATGGATGGGGGAGGATTTGGGAATGCAGGACTGGGCCAGCATTAGGAATACATGGATTTGGGAATACATGGATGGGGGAGGATTTGGGAATACAGGACTGGGCCAGGATTAGGAATACATGGATGGGGGAGGATTTGGGAATGCAGGACTGGGCCAGCATTAGGAATACATGGATGGGGAAGGATTTGGGAATACATGGATGGGGGAGGATTTGGGAATACAGGACTGGGCAAGGATTTGGGAATACAGGACTGGGCCAGGATTAGGAATACATGGATGGGGGAGGATTTGGGAATACAGGACTGGGCCAGGATTAGGAATACATGGATGGGGAAGGATTTGGGAATATAGGACTGGGCCAGGATTAGGAATACATGAATGGGGGAGGATTTGGGAATACAGCAATGGGCCAGGATTAGGAATACATGGATGGGGGAGGATTTGGGAATACAGCAATGGGCCAGCATTAGGAATACATGGATGAGGAAGGATTTGGGAATACAGGACTGGGCCAGGATTAGGAATACATGGAAGGGGGAGGATTTGGGAATACAGGACTGGGCCAGGATTAGGAATACATGGAAGGGGAAGGATTTGGGAATACAGGACTGGGCCAGGATTAGGAATACATGGAAGGGGAAGGATTTGGGAATACAGTAATGGGCCAGGATTAGGAATACATGGATGGGGAAGGTTTTGGGAATACAGCAATGGGTCAGGATTAGGAATACATGGATGGGGGAGGGTTTGGGAATACAGAACTGGGCCAGGATTAGGAATACATGGATGGGGAAGGATTTGGGAATACAGCAATGGGCCGGGATTAGGAATACGTGGATGGGGAAGGATTTGGGAATACAGTAATGGGCCAGGATTAGGAATACTTGGATAGGGGAGGATTTGGGAATGCAGCAATGGGCCAGGATTAGGAATACATGGAAGGGGAAGGATTTGGGAATACAGGACTGGGCCAGGATTAGGAATACATGGATGGGGAAGGATTTGGGAATACAGTAATGGGCCGGGATTAGGAATACGTGGATGGGGAAGGATTTGGGAATACAGGTCTGGGCCAGCATTAGGAATACATTGATGGGGGAGGATTTGGGAATACAGCAATGGGCCAGGATTAGGAATACATGGATGGGGAAGGATTTGGGAATACAGGTCTGGGCCAGCATTAGGAATACATTGATGGGGGAGGATTTGGGAATACAGGACTGGGCCAGGATTAGGAATACATGGATGGGGAAGGATTTGGGAATACAGGACTGGGCCAGAATTAGGAATACATGGATGGGGAAGGTTTTGGGAATACAGTAATGGGCCAGGATTAGGAATACTTGGATAGGGGAGGAATTGGGAATGCAGCAATGGGCCAGGATTAGGAATACATGGATAGGAACGATTTGGGAATACAGCAATGGGCCGGGATTAGGAATACGTGGATGGGGAAGGATTTGGGAATACAGGTCTGGGACAGCATTAGGAATACATTGATGGGGGAGGATTTGGGAATACAGCAATGGGCCAGGATTAGGAATAGATGGATGGGGAAGGATTTTGGAAAACAGGACTGGGCCAGGATTAGGAATACATGGATGGGGAAGGATTTGGGAATAGAGAACTGGGTCAGGATTAGGAATACATAGATGGGGAGGATTTGGGAATACAGGACTGGGCCAGGATTAGGAATACATGGATGGGGAAGGATTTGGGAATACAGTAATAGGGTTAGGATTAGGAATACATGGATGGGGAAGGATTTGGGAATAGAGAACTGGGTCAGGATTAGGAATACATAGATGGGGAGGATTTGGGAATACAGGACTGGGCCAGGATTAGGAATACATGGATGGGGAAGGATTTGGGAATACAGTAATAGGCCAGGATTAGGAATACATGGATGGGGAAGGATTTGGGAATACAGCAATGGGCCAGGATTAGGAATACATGGATGGGGGAGGGTTTGGGAATACAGAAATGGGCCAGGATTAGGAATACATGGATGGGGGAGGATTTGGGAATACAGCAATGGGTCAGGAACACATGGATGGGGGAGGATTTGGGAATACAGGACTGGACCAGGATAAGGAATACATGGATAGGGGAGGATTTGGGAATACAGGACTGGGCCAGGATTATGAATTCATGGATGGGGAAAGATTTGGGAATACAGTAATGGGCAAGGATTAGGAATACATGGATGGGGAAGGATTTGGGAATACAGTAATGGGCCAGGATTAGGAATACATGGATGGGGAAAGATTTGGGAATACAGGACTGGGCCAGGATTAGGAATACATGGATGGGGGAGGATTTGGGAATGCAGCAATGGGCCAGCATTAGGAATACATGGATGGGGAAGGATTTGGGAATACAGGACTGGGCCAGGATTAGGAATACATGGATGGGGAAGGATTTGGGAATACAGTAATGGGCCAGGATTAGGAATACATGGATGGGGAGGATTTGGGAATAGAGGACTGGGCCAGGATTAGGAATACATGGATGGGGGAGGATTTGGGAATACAGCAATGGGCCAGGATTATGAATACATGGATGGGGAAGGATTTGGGAATACAGCAATGGGCCAGGATTAGGAATACATGGATGGGGAGGATTTGGGAATAGAGGACTGGGCCAGGATTAGGAATACATGGATGGGGAAGGATTTGGGAATACACTAATGGGCCAGGATTAGGAATACATGGATGGGGAAGGATTTGGGAATACAGGACTGGGCCAGGATTAGGAATACATGAATGGGGGAGGATTTGGGAATATAGGACTGGGCCAGGATTAGGAATACATGGATGGGGAAGGATTTGGGAATATAGCAATTGGCCAGGATTAGGAATACATGAATGGGGGAGGATTTGTGAATACAGCAATGGGCCAGGATTAGGAATACATGGATGGGGAAGGATTTGGGAATACAGTAATGGGCCAGGATTAGGAATACATGGATGGGGAAGGATTTGGGAATACAGGACTGGGCCAGGATTAGGAATACATGGATGGGGAAGAATTTGGGAATACAGTAATGGGCCAGGATTAGGAATACATGGATGGGGAAGGATTTGGGAATACAGTAATGGGCCAGGATTAGGAATACATGGATGGGGAAGGATTTGGGAATACAGGACTGGGCCAGGATTAGGAATACATGGATGGGGAAGAATTTGGGAATACAGTAATGGGCCAGGATTAGGAATACATGAATGGGGGAGGATTTGGGAATACAGAACTGGGCCAGGATTAGGAATACATGGATGGGAAAGGATTTGGGAATACAGAAATGGGCCAGGATTAGGAATACATGAATGGGTGAGGATTTGGGAATACAGCAATGGGCCAGGATTAGGAATACATGGATGGGGAAGGATTTGGGAATACAGCAATTGGCCAGGATTAGGAATACATGAATGGGTGAGGATTTGGAAATACAGCAATGGGCCAGGATTAGGAATACATGGATGGGGAAGGATTTGGGAATACAGCAATGGGCCAGGATTAGGAATACATGGATGGGGAAGGATTTGGGAATACAGCAATGGGTCAGGAATACATGGATGGGGAAGAATTTGGGAATACAGGACTAGGCCAGGATTAGGAATACATGGATGGGGAAGGATTTGGGAATACAGCAATGGGCCAGGATTAGGAATACATGGATGGGGAAGGATTTGGGAATACAGTAATAGGCCAGGATTAGGAATACATGGATGGGGAAGGATTTGGGAATACAGGACTGGGCCAGGATTAGGAATACATGGATGGGGGAGGATTTGGGAATACAGGACTGGGACAGGATCAGGAATACATGGATGGGGAAGGATTTGGGAATACAGGACTGGGCCAGGATTAGGAATACATGGATGGGGAGGATTTGGGAATAGAGGACTGGGCCAGGATTAGGAATACATGGATGGGGGAGGATTTGGGAATACAGCAATGGGCCAGGATTAGGAATACATGAATGGGGGAGGATTTGGGAATACAGCAATGGGTCAGGATTAGGAATACATGGATGGGGAAGGATTTGGGAATACAGTAATGGGCCAGGATTAGGAATACATGGATGGGGAAGGATTTAGGAATACAGGACTGGGCCAGGATTAGGAATACATTGATGGGGGAGGATTTGGGAATATAGGACTGGGCCAGGATTAGGAATACATGGATGGGGAAGGATTTGGGAATACAGCAATTGGCCAGGATTAGGAATACATGAATGGGGGAGGATTTGGGAATACAGCAATGGGCCAGGATTAGGAATACATGGATGGGGAAGGATTTGGGAATACAGCAATTGGCCAGGATTAGGAATACATGAATGGGGGAGGATTTGGGAATACAGTAATGGGCCAGGATTAGGAATACATGGATGGGGAGGATTTGGGAATGCAGGACTGGGCCAGCATTAGGAATACATGGATGGGGAAGGATTTGGGAATACAGGACTGGGCCAGGATTAGGAATACATGAATGGGGGAGGATTTGGGAATACAGCAATGGGCCAGGATTAGGAATACATGGATGGGGGAGGATTTGGGAATACAGCAATGGGCCAGCATTAGGAATACATGGATGGGGAAGGATTTGGGAATACAGGACTGGGCCAGGATTAGGAATACATGGAAGGGGGAGGATTTGGGAATACAGGACTGGGCCAGGATTAGGAATACATGGAAGGGGAAGGATTTGGGAAAACAGGACTGGGCCAGGATTAGGAATACATGGAAGGGGAAGGATTTGGGAATACAGTAATGGGCCAGGATTAGGAATACATGGATGGGGAAGGTTTTGGGAATACAGCAATGGGTCAGGATTAGGAATACATGGATGGGGGAGGGTTTGGGAATACAGAACTGGGCCAGGATTAGGAATACATGGATGGGGAAGGATTTGGGAATACAGCAATGGGCCGGGATTAGGAATACGTGGATGGGGAAGGATTTGGGAATACAGTAAAGGGCCAGGATTAGGAATATTTGGATAGCGGAGGATTTGGGAATGCAGCAATGGGCCAGGATTAGGAATACATGGAAGGGGAAGGATTTGGGAATACAGGACTGGGCCAGGATTAGGAATACATGGATGGGGAAGGATTTGGGAATACAGGACTGGGCCAGGATTAGGAATACATGAATGGGGGAGGATTTGGGAATACAGTAATAGGCCGGGATTAGGAATACGTGGATGGGGAAGGATTTGGGAATACAGTTCTGGGCCAGCATTAGGAATACATTGATGGGGGAGGATTTGGGAATACAGCAATGGGCCATGATTAGGAATACATGGAAGGGGAAGGATTTGGGAATACAGTAATGGGCCAGGATTAGGAATACATGGATGGGGAAGGTTTTGGGAATACAGTAATGGGCCAGGATTAGGAATACTTGGATAGGGGAGGATTTGGGAATGCAGCAATGGGCCAGGATTAGGAATACATGGATAGGAAAGATTTGGGAATACAGCAATGGGCCGGGATTAGGAATACGTGGATGGGAAAGGATTTGGGAATACAGGTCTGGGCCAGCATTAGGAATACATTGATGGGGGAGGATTTGGGAATACAGCAATGGGCCAGGATTAGGAATAGATGGATGGGGAAGGATTTTGGAAAACAGGACTGGGCCAGGATTAGGAATACATGGATGGGGAAGGATTTGGGAATACAGAACTGGGTCAGGATTAGGAATACATAGATGGGGAGGATTTGGGAATACAGGACTGGGCCAGGATTAGGAATACATGGATGGGGAAGGATTTGGGAATACAGTAATAGGCCAGGATTAGGAATACATGGATGGGGAAGGATTTGGGAATACAGCAATGGGCCAGGATTAGGAATACATGGATGGGGGAGGGTTTGGGAATACAGAAATGGGCCAGGATTAGGAATACATGGATGGGGGAGGGTTTGGGAATACAGAAATGGGGCAGGATTAGGAATACATGGATGGGGGAGGATTTGGGAATACAGCAATGGGTCAGGAACACATGGATGGGGGAGGATTTGGGAATACAGGACTGGACCAGGATAAGGAATACATGGATAGGGGAGGATTTGGGAATACAGTAATGGGCCAGGATTAGGAATACATGGATGGGGAAAGATTTGGGAATACAGGACTGGGCCAGGATTAGGAATACATGGATGGGGGAGGATTTGGGAATGCAGCAATGGGCCAGCATTAGGAATACATGGATGGGGAAGGATTTGGGAATACAGGACTGGGCCAGGATTAGGAATACATGGATGGGGGAGGATTTGGGAATAGAGGACTGGGCCAGGATCAGGAATACATGGATGGGGAAGGATTTGGGAATACAGGACTCGGCCAGGATTAGGAATACATGGATGGGGGAGGATTTGGGAATACAGGACTGGGCCAGGATTAGGAATACATGGATGGTGGAGGATTTGGGAATAGAGGACTGGGCCAGGATCAGGAATACATGGATGGGGAAGGATTTGGGAATACAGGACTGGGCCAGGATTAGGAATACATGGATGGGGGAGGATTTGGGAATAGAGGACTGGGCTAGGATTAGGAATACATGGATGGGGGAGGATTTGGGAATACAGCAATGGGCCAGGATTATGAATACATGCATGGGGAAGGATTTGGGAACACAGCAATGGGCCAGGATTAGGAATACATGAATGGGGGAGGATTTGGGAATACAGCAATGGGCCAGGATTAGGAATACATGGATGGGGAAGGATTTGGGAATACAGTAATGGGCCAGGATTAGGAATACATGGATGGGGAAGGATTTGGGAATACAGGACTGGGCCAGGATTAGGAATACATGAATGGGGGAGGATTTGGGAATATAGGACTGGGCCAGGATTAGGAATACATGGATGGGGAAGGATTTGGGAATACAGCAATTGGCCAGGATTAGGAATACATGAATGGGGGAGGATTTGTGAATACAGCAATGGGCCAGGATTAGGAATACATGGATGAGGAAGGATTTGGGAATACAGTAATGGGCCAGGATTAGGAATACATGGATGGGGAAGGATTTGGGAATACAGGACTGGGCCAGGATTAGGAATACATGGATGGGGAAGAATTTGGGAATACAGTAATGGGCCAGGATTAGGAATACATGAATGGGGGAGGATTTGGGAATACAGAACTGGGCCAGGATTAGGAATACATGGATGGGGAAGGATTTGGGAATACAGCAATGGGCCAGGATTAGGAATACATGAATGGGTGAGGATTTGGGAATACAGCAATGGGCTAGGATTAGGAATACATGGATGGGGAAGTATTTGGGAATACAGGACTAGGCCAGGATTAGGAATACATGGATGGGGAAGGATTTGGGAATACAGCAATGGGTCAGGAATACATGGATGGGGAAGTATTTGGGAATACAGGACTAGGCCAGGATTAGGAATACATGGATGGGGAAGGATTTGGGAATACAGCAATGGGCCAGGATTAGGAATACATGGATGTGGAAGGATTTGGGAATACAGTAATAGGCCAGGATTAGGAATACATGGATGGGGAAGGATTTGGGAATACAGTAATAGGCCAGGATTAGGAATACATGGATGAGGAAGGATTTGGGAATACAGCAATGGGTCAGGAATACATGGATGGGGAAGTATTTGGGAATACAGGACTAGGCCAGGATTAGGAATACATGGATGGGGAAGGATTTGGGAATACAGCAATGGGCCAGGATTAGGAATACATGGATGGGGAAGGATTTGGGAATACAGTAATAGGCCAGGGTTAGGAATACATGGATGGGGAAGGATTTGGGAATACAGTAATGGGCCAGGATTAGGAATACATGGATGGGGAAGGATTTGGGAATACAGGACTGGGCCAGGATTAGGAATACATGGATGGGGAAGGATTTGGGAATACAGGACTGGGCCAGGATTAGGAATACATGAATGGGGGAGGATTTGGGAATACAGAACTGGGCCAGGATTAGGAATACATGGATGGGGAAGGATTTGGGAATACAGCAATGGGCCAGGATTAGGAATACATGAATGGGGAAGGATTTGGGAATACAGCAATGGGCCAGGATTAGGAATACATGGATGAGGAAGGATTTGGGAATACAGCAATGGGTCAGGAATACATGGATGGGGAAGTATTTGGGAATACAGGACTAGGCCAGGATTAGGAATACATGGATGGGGAAGGATTTGGGAATACAGGACTAGGCCAGGATTAGGAATACATGGATGGGGAAGGATTTGGGAATACAGCAATGGGTCAGGAATACATGGATGGGGAAGTATTTGGGAATACAGGACTAGGCCAGGATTAGGTATACATGCATGGGGAAGGATTTGGGAATACAGCAATGGGCCAGGATTAGGAATACATGGATGGGGAAGGATTTGGGAATACAGTAATAGGCCAGGATTAGGAATACATGGATGGGGAAGGATTTGGGAATACAGCAATGGGCCAGGATTAGGAATACATGGATGGGGAAGGATTTGGGAATACAGTAATAGGCCAGGATTAGGAATACATGGATGGGGAAGGATTTGGGAATACAGCAATGGGCCAGGATTAGGAATACATGGATGAGGAAGGATTTGGGAATACAGCAATGGGTCAGGAATACATGGATGGGGAAGTATTTGGGAATACAGGACTAGACCAGGATTAGGAATACATGGATGGGGAAGGATTTGGGAATACAGCAATGGGCCAGGATTAGGAATACATGGATGGGGAAGGATTTGGGAATACAGTAATAGGCCAGGATTAGGAATACATGGATGGGGAAGGATTTGGGAATACAGGACTGGGCCAGGATTAGGAATACATGGATGGGGAAGGATTTGGGAATACAGGACTGGGCCAGGATTAGGAATACATGAATGGGGGAGGATTTGGGAATACAGAACTGGGCCAGGATTAGGAATACATGGATGGGGAAGGATTTGGGAATACAGCAATGGGCCAGGATTAGGAATACATGAATGGGTGAGGATTTGGGAATACAGCAATGGGCTAGGATTAGGAATACATGGATGGGGAAGGATTTGGGAATACAGCAATGGGCCAGGATTAGGAATACATGGATGGGGAAGGATTTGGGAATACAGCAATGGGCCAGGATTAGGAATACATGGATGAGGAAGGATTTGGGAATACAGCAATGGGTCAGGAATACATGGATGGGGAAGTATTTGGGAATACAGGACTAGGCCAGGATTAGGAATACATGGATGGGGAAGGATTTGGGAATACAGCAATGGGTCAGGAATACATGGATGGGGAAGTATTTGGGAATACAGGACTAGGCCAGGATTAGGAATACATGGATGGGGAAGGATTTGGGAATACAGCAATGGGCCAGGATTAGGAATACATGGATGGGGAAGGATTTGGGAATACAGTAATAGGCCAGGATTAGGAATACATGGATGGGGAAGGATTTGGGAATACAGCAATGGGCCAGGATTAGGAATACATGGATGAGGAAGGATTTGGGAATACAGCAATGGGTCAGGAATACATGGATGGGGAAGTATTTGGGAATACAGGACTAGGCCAGGATTAGGAATACATGGATGGGGAAGGATTTGGGAATACAGCAATGGGCCAGGATTAGGAATACATGGATGGGGAAGGATTTGGGAATACAGTAATAGGCCAGGATTAGGAATACATGGATGGGGAAGGATTTGGGAATACAGGACTGGGCCAGGATTAGGAATACATGGATGGGGAAGGATTTGGGAATACAGGACTGGGCCAGGATTAGGAATACATGGATGGGGGAGGATTTGGGAATAGAGGACTGGGCCAGGATTAGGAATACATGGATGGGGAAGGATTTGGGAATACAGCAATGGGCCAGGATTAGGAATACATGAATGGGGGAGGATTTGGGAATACAGCAATGGGTCAGGATTAGGAATACATAGATGGGGAGGATTTGGGAATACAGGACTGGGCCAGGATTAGGAATACATGGATGGGGAAGGATTTGGGAATACAGTAATAGGCCAGGATTAGGAATACATGGATGGGGAAGGATTTGGGAATACAGCAATGGGCCAGGATTAGGAATACATGGATGGGGGAGGGTTTGGGAATACAGAAATGGGCCAGGATTAGGAATACATGGATGGGGGAGGATTTGGGAATACAGCAATGGGTCAGGAACACATGGATGGGGGAGGATTTGGTAATACAGGACTGGACCAGGATAAAGAATACATGGATAGGGGAGGATTTGGGAATACAGGACTGGGCCAGAATTATGAATTCATGGATGGGGAAAGATTTGGGAATACAGTAATGGGCCAGGATTAGGAATACATGGATGGGTAAAGATTTGGGAATACAGGACTGGGCCAGGATTAGGAATACATGGATGGGGGAGGATTTGGGAATACAGCAATTGGCCAGGATTAGGAATAGATGGATGGGGAAGGATTTGGGAATACAGCAATTGGCCAGGATTAGGAATGCATGAATGGGGGAGGATTTGGGAATACAGCAATTGGCCAGGATTAGGAATACATGGATGGGTGAGGATTTGGGAATACAGCAATGGGCCAGGATTAGAAATACATGGATGGGGAAGGATTTGGGAATACAGCAATGGGCCAGGATTAGGAATACATGGATGGGGAAGGATTTGGGAATACAGGACTGGGCCAGGATTAGGAATACATGGATGGGGAGGATTTGGGAATAGAGGACTGGGCCAGGATTAGGAATACATGGATGGGGGAGGATTTGGGAATACAGCAATGGGCCAGGATTAGGAATACATGAATGGGGGAGGATTTGGGAATACAGCAATGGGCCAGGATTAGGAATACATGGATGGGGAAGAATTTGGGAATACAGTAATGGGCCAGGATTAGGAATACATGAATGGGGGAGGATTTGGGAATACAGAACTGGGCCAGGATTAGGAATACATGGATGGGGAAGGATTTGGGAATACAGCAATGGGCCAGGATTAGGAATACATGAATGGGTGAGGATTTGGGAATACAGCAATGGGCTAGGATTAGGAATACATGGATGGGGAAGGATTTGGGAATACAGCAATGGGCCAGGATTAGGAATACATGGATGAGGAAGGATTTGGGAATACAGCAATGGGTCAGGAATACATGGATGGGGAAGTATTTGGGAATACAGGACTAGGCCAGGATTAGGAATACATGGATGGGGAAGGATTTGGGAATACAGCAATGGGCCAGGATTAGGAATACATGGATGGGGAAGGATTTGGGAATACAGTAATAGGCCAGGATTAGGAATACATGGATGGGGAAGGATTTGGGAATACAGTAATAGGCCAGGATTAGGAATACATGGATGAGGAAGGATTTGGGAATACAGCAATGGGTCAGGAATACATGGATGGGGAAGTATTTGGGAATACAGGACTAGGCCAGGATTAGGAATACATGGATGGGGAAGGATTTGGGAATACAGCAATGGGCCAGGATTAGGAATACATGGATGGGGAATGATTTGGGAATACAGTAATAGGCCAGGGTTAGGAATACATGGATGGGGAAGGATTTGGGAATACAGTAATGGGCCAGGATTAGGAATACATGGATGGGGAAGGATTTGGGAATACAGGACTGGGCCAGGATTAGGAATACATGGATGGGGAAGGATTTGGGAATACAGGACTGGGCCAGGATTAGGAATACATGAATGGGGGAGGATTTGGGAATACAGAACTGGGCCAGGATTAGGAATACATGGATGGGGAAGGATTTGGGAATACAGCAATGGGCCAGGATTAGGAATACATGAATGGGGAAGGATTTGGGAATACAGCAATGGGCCAGGATTAGGAATACATGGATGAGGAAGGATTTGGGAATACAGCAATGGGTCAGGAATACATGGATGGGGAAGTATTTGGGAATACAGGACTAGGCCAGGATTAGGAATACATGGATGGGGAAGGATTTGGGAATACAGGACTAGGCCAGGATTAGGAATACATGGATGGGGAAGGATTTGTGAATACAGATGGGGAAGGATTTGGGAATACAGCAATGGGCCAGGATTAGGAATACATGGATGGGGAAGGATTTGGGAATACAGTAATAGGCCAGGATTAGGAATACATGGATGAGGAAGGATTTGGGAATACAGCAATGGGTCAGGAATACATGGATGGGGAAGTATTTGGGAAAACAGGACTAGGCCAGGATTAGGAATACATGGATGGGGAAGGATTTGGGAATACAGCAATGGGCCAGGATTAGGAATACATGGATGGGGAAGGATTTGGGAATACAGTAATAGGCCAGGATTAGGAATACATGGATGGGGAAGGATTTGGGAATACAGCAATGGGCCAGGATTAGGAATACATGGATGAGGAAGGATTTGGGAATACAGCAATGGGTCAGGAATACATGGATGGGGAAGTATTTGGGAATACAGGACTAGGCCAGGATTAGGAATACATGGATGGGGAAGGATTTGGGAATACAGCAATGGGCCAGGATTAGGAATACATGGATGGGGAAGGATTTGGGAATACAGTAATAGGCCAGGATTAGGAATACATGGATGGGGAAGGATTTGGGAATACAGGACTGGGCCAGGATTAGGAATACATGGATGGGGAAGGATTTGGGAATACAGGACTGGGCCAGGATTAGGAATACATGAATGGGGGAGGATTTGGGAATACAGAACTGGGCCAGGATTAGGAATACATGGATGGGGAAGGATTTGGGAATACAGCAATGGGCCAGGATTAGGAATACATGAATGGGTGAGGATTTGGGAATACAGCAATGGGCTAGGATTAGGAATACATGGATGGGGAAGGATTTGGGAATACAGCAATGGGCCAGGATTAGGAATACATGGATGGGGAAGGATTTGGGAATACAGCAATGGGCCAGGATTAGGAATACATGGATGAGGAAGGATTTGGGAATACAGCAATGGGTCAGGAATACATGGATGGGGAAGTATTTGGGAATACAGGACTAGGCCAGGATTAGGAATACATGGATGGGGAAGGATTTGGGAATACAGCAATGGGTCAGGAATACATGGATGGGGAAGTATTTGGGAATACAGGACTAGGCCAGGATTAGGAATACATGGATGGGGAAGGATTTGGGAATACAGCAATGGGCCAGGATTAGGAATACATGGATGGGGAAGGATTTGGGAATACAGTAATAGGCCAGGATTAGGAATACATGGATGGGGAAGGATTTGGGAATACAGCAATGGGCCAGGATTAGGAATACATGGATGAGGAAGGATTTGGGAATACAGCAATGGGTCAGGAATACATGGATGGGGAAGTATTTGGGAATACAGGACTAGGCCAGGATTAGGAATACATGGATGGGGAAGGATTTGGGAATACAGCAATGGGCCAGGATTAGGAATACATGGATGGGGAAGGATTTGGGAATACAGTAATAGGCCAGGATTAGGAATACATGGATGGGGAAGGATTTGGGAATACAGGACTGGGCCAGGATTAGGAATACATGGATGGGGAAGGATTTGGGAATACAGGACTGGGCCAGGATTAGGAATACATGGATGGGGGAGGATTTGGGAATAGAGGACTGGGCCAGGATTAGGAATACATGGATGGGGAAGGATTTGGGAATACAGCAATGGGCCAGGATTAGGAATACATGAATGGGGGAGGATTTGGGAATACAGCAATGGGTCAGGATTAGGAATACATAGATGGGGAGGATTTGGGAATACAGGACTGGGCCAGGATTAGGAATACATGGATGGGGAAGGATTTGGGAATACAGTAATAGGCCAGGATTAGGAATACATGGATGGGGAAGGATTTGGGAATACAGCAATGGGCCAGGATTAGGAATACATGGATGGGGGAGGGTTTGGGAATACAGAAATGGGCCAGGATTAGGAATACATGGATGGGGGAGGATTTGGGAATACAGCAATGGGTCAGGAACACATGGATGGGGGAGGATTTGGGAATACAGGACTGGACCAGGATAAAGAATACATGGATAGGGGAGGATTTGGGAATACAGGACTGGGCCAGAATTATGAATTCATGGATGGGGAAAGATTTGGGAATACAGTAATGGGCCAGGATTAGGAATACATGGATGGGTAAAGATTTGGGAATACAGGACTGGGCCAGGATTAGGAATACATGGATGGGGGAGGATTTGGGAATACAGCAATTGGCCAGGATTAGGAATAGATGGATGGGGAAGGATTTGGGAATACAGCAATTGGCCAGGATTAGGAATGCATGAATGGGGGAGGATTTGGGAATACAGCAATTGGCCAGGATTAGGAATACATGGATGGGTGAGGATTTGGGAATACAGCAATGGGCCAGCATTAGAAATACATGGATGGGGAAGGATTTGGGAATACAGCAATGGGCCAGGATTAGGAATACATGGATGGGGAAGGATTTGGGAATACAGGACTGGGCCAGGATTAGGAATACATGGATGGGGAGGATTTGGGAATAGAGGACTGGGCCAGGATTAGGAATACATGGATGGGGGAGGATTTGGGAATACAGCAATGGGCCAGGATTAGGAATACATGAATGGGGGAGGATTTGGGAATACAGCAATGGGCCAGGATTAGGAATACATGGATGGGGAAGAATTTGGGAATACAGTAATGGGCCAGGATTAGGAATACATGAATGGGGGAGGATTTGGGAATACAGAACTGGGCCAGGATTAGGAATACATGGATGGGGAAGGATTTGGGAATACAGCAATGGGCCAGCATTAGGAATACATGAATGGGTGAGGATTTGGGAATACAGCAATGGGCTAGGATTAGGAATACATGGATGGGGAAGGATTTGGGAATACAGCAATGGGCCAGGATTAGGAATACATGGATGAGGAAGGATTTGGGAATACAGCAATGGGTCAGGAATACATGGATGGGGAAGTATTTGGGAATACAGGACTAGGCCAGGATTAGGAATACATGGATGGGGAAGGATTTGGGAATACAGCAATGGGTCAGGAATACATGGATGGGGAAGTATTTGGGAATACAGGACTAGGCCAGGATTAGGAATACATGGATGGGGAAGGATTTGGGAATACAGCAATGGGCCAGGATTAGGAATACATGGATGGGGAAGGATTTGGGAATACAGTAATAGGCCAGGATTAGGAATACATGGATGAGGAAGGATTTGGGAATACAGCAATGGGTCAGGAATACATGGATGGGGAAGTATTTGGGAATACAGGACTAGGCCAGGATTAGGAATACATGGATGGGGAAGGATTTGGGAATACAGCAATGGGCCAGGATTAGGAATACATGGATGGGGAAGGATTTGGGAATACAGTAATAGGCCAGGGTTAGGAATACATGGATGGGGAAGGATTTGGGAATACAGTAATGGGCCAGGATTAGGAATACATGGATGGGGAAGGATTTGGGAATACAGGACTGGGCCAGGATTAGGAATACATGGATGGGGAAGGATTTGGGAATACAGGACTGGGCCAGGATTAGGAATACATGAATGGGGGAGGATTTGGGAATACAGAACTGGGCCAGGATTAGGAATACATGGATGGGGAAGGATTTGGGAATACAGCAATGGGCCAGGATTAGGAATACATGAATGGGGAAGGATTTGGGAATACAGCAATGGGCCAGGATTAGGAATACATGGATGGGGAAGGATTTGGGAATACAGCAATGGGCCAGGATTAGGAATACATGGATGAGGAAGGATTTGGGAATACAGCAATGGGTCAGGAATACATGGATGGGGAAGTATTTGGGAAAACAGGACTAGGCCAGGATTAGGAATACATGGATGGGGAAGGATTTGGGAATACAGCAATGGGCCAGGATTAGGAATACATGGATGGGGAAGGATTTGGGAATACAGTAATAGGCCAGGATTAGGAATACATGGATGGGGAAGGATTTGGGAATACAGCAATGGGCCAGGATTAGGAATACATGGATGAGGAAGGATTTGGGAATACAGCAATGGGTCAGGAATACATGGATGGGGAAGTATTTGGGAATACAGGACTAGGCCAGGATTAGGAATACATGGATGGGGAAGAATTTGGGAATACAGCAATGGGCCAGGATTAGGAATACATGGATGGGGAAGGATTTGGGAATACAGTAATAGGCCAGGATTAGGAATACATGGATGGGGAAGGATTTGGGAATACATGACTGGGCCAGGATTAGGAATACATGGATGGGGAAGGATTTGGGAATACAGGACTGGGCCAGGATTAGGAATACATGAATGGGGGAGGATTTGGGAATACAGAACTGGGCCAGGATTAGGAATACATGGATGGGGAAGGATTTGGGAATACAGCAATGGGCCAGGATTAGGAATACATGAATGGGTGAGGATTTGGGAATACAGCAATGGGCTAGGATTAGGAATACATGGATGGGGAAGGATTTGGGAATACAGCAATGGGCCAGGATTAGGAATACATGGATGGGGAAGGATTTGGGTATACAGCAATGGGCCAGGATTAGGAATACATGGATGAGGAAGGATTTGGGAATACAGCAATGGGTCAGGAATACATGGATGGGGAAGTATTTTGGAATACAGGACTAGGCCAGGATTAGGAATACATGGATGGGGAAGGATTTGGGAATACAGCAATGGGTCAGGAATACATGGATGGGGAAGTATTTGGGAATACAGGACTAGGCAAGGATTAGGAATACATGGATGGGGAAGGATTTGGGAATACAGCAATGGGCCAGGATTAGGAATACATGGATGGGGAAGGATTTGGGAATACAGTAATAGGCCAGGATTAGGAATACATGGATGGGGAAGGATTTGGGAATACAGCAATGGGCCAGGATTAGGAATACATGGATGAGGAAGGATTTGGGAATACAGCAATGGGTCAGGAATACATGGATGGGGAAGTATTTGGGAATACAGGACTAGGCCAGGATTAGGAATACATGGATGGGGAAGGATTTGGGAATACAGCAATGGGCCAGGATTAGGAATACATGGATGGGGAAGGATTTGGGAATACAGTAATAGGCCAGGATTAGGAATACATGGATGGGGAAGGATTTGGGAATACAGGACTGGGCCAGGATTAGGAATACATGGATGGGGAAGGATTTGGGAATACAGGACTGGGCCAGGATTAGGAATACATGGATGGGGGAGGATTTGGGAATAGAGGACTGGGCCAGGATTAGGAATACATGGATGGGGAAGGATTTGGGAATACAGCAATGGGCCAGGATTAGGAATACATGAATGGGGGAGGATTTGGGAATACAGCAATGGGTCAGGATTAGGAATACATAGATGGGGAGGATTTGGGAATACAGGACTGGGCCAGGATTAGGAATACATGGATGGGGAAGGATTTGGGAATACAGTAATAGGCCAGGATTAGGAATACATGGATGGGGAAGGATTTGGGAATACAGCAATGGGCCAGGATTAGGAATACATGGATGGGGGAGGGTTTGGGAATACAGAAATGGGCCAGGATTAGGAATACATGGATGGGGGAGGATTTGGGAATACAGCAATGGGTCAGGAACACATGGATGGGGGAGGATTTGGGAATACAGGACTGGACCAGGATAAAGAATACATGGATAGGGGAGGATTTGGGAATACAGGACTTTGCCAGAATTATGAATTCATGGATGGGGAAAGATTTGGGAATACAGTAATGGGCCAGGATTAGGAATACATGGATGGGTAAAGATTTGGGAATACAGGACTGAGCCAGGATTAGGAATACATGGATGGGGGAGGATTTGGGAATACAGCAATTGGCCAGGATTAGGAATAGATGGATGGGGAAGGATTTGGGAATACAGCAATTGGCCAGGATTAGGAATGCATGAATGGGGGAGGATTTGGGAATACAGCAATTGGCCAGGATTAGGAATACATGGATGGGTGAGGATTTGGGAATACAGCAATGGGCCAGGATTAGAAATACATGGATGGGGAAGGATTTGGGAATACAGCAATGGGCCAGGATTAGGAATACATGGATGGGGAAGGATTTGGGAATACAGGACTGGGCCAGGATTAGGAATACATGGATGGGGGAGGATTTGGGAATGCAGCAATGGGCCAGCATTAGGAATACATGGATGGGGAAGGATTAGGAATACATGGATGGGGAGGATTTGGGAATAGAGGACTGGGCCAGGATTAGGAATACATGGATGGGGGAGGATTTGGGAATACAGCAATGGGCCAGGATTAGGAATACATGGATGGGGAAAGATTTGGGAATACAGGACTGGGCCAGGATTAGGAATACATGGATGGGGGAGGATTTGGGAATGCAGCAATGGGCCAGCATTAGGAATACATGGATGGGGAATTATTTGGGAATACAGGACTGGGCCAGGATTAGGAATACATGGATGGGGGAGGATTTGGGAATACAGGACTGGGCCAGGATCAGGAATACATGGATGGGGAAGGATTTGGGAATACAGGACTGGGCCAGGATTAGGAATACATGGATGGGGAATTATTTGGGAATACAGGACTGGGCCAGGATTAGGAATACATGGATGGGGGAGGATTTGGGAATACAGGACTGGGCCAGGATCAGGAATACATGGATGGGGAAGGATTTGGGAATACAGGACTGGGCCAGGATTAGGAATACATGGATGGGGAGGATTTGGGAATAGAGGACTGGGCCAGGATTAGGAATACATGGATGGGGGAGGATTTGGGAATACAGCAATGGGCCAGGATTAGGAATACATGAATGGGGGAGGATTTGGGAATACAGCAATGGGCCAGGATTAGGAATACATGGATGGGGAAGGATTTGGGAATATAGTAATGGGCCAGGATTAGGAATACATGGATGGGGAAGGATTTGGGAATACAGGACTGGTCCAGGATTAGGAATACATTGATGGGGGAGGATTTGGGAATATAGGACTGGGCCAGGATTAGGAATACATGGATGGGGAAGGATTTGGGAATACAGCAAATGGCCAGGATTAGGAATACATGAATGGGGGAGGATTTGGGAATACAGCAATGGGCCAAGATTAGGAATACATGGATGGGGAAGGATTTGGGAATACAGTAATGGGCCAGGATTATGAATACATGGATGGTGAAGGATTTGGGAATACAGAAATGGGCCAGGATTAGGAATACATGGATGGGGAAGGATTTGGGAATACAGCAATTGGCCAGGATTAGGAATACATGAATGGGGGAGGATTTGGGAATACAGTAATGGGCCAGGATTAGGAATACATGGATGGGGGAGGATTTGGGAATGCAGGACTGGGCCAGGATTAGGAATACATGGATGGGGAAGGATTTGGGAATACAGGACTGGGCCAGGATTAGGAATACATGAATGGGGGAGGATTTGGGAATACAGCAATGAGCCAGGATTAGGAATACATGGATGGGGGAGGATTTGGGAATACAGCAATGGGCCAGCATTAGGAATACATGGATGCGGAAGGATTTGGGAATACAGGACTGGGCCAGGATTAGGAATACATGGATGGGGAAGGATTTGGGAATACAGTAATGGGCCGGGATTAGGAATACGTGGATGGGGAAGGATTTGGGAATACAGGTCTGGGCCAGCATTAGGAATACATTGATGGGGGAGGATTTGGGAATACAGCAATGGGCCAGGATTAGGAATACATGGATGGGGAAGGATTTGGGAATACAGTAATGGGCCAGGATTAGGAATACATGGATGGGGAAGGTTTTGGGAATACAGTAATGGGCCAGGATTAGGAATACTTGGATAGGGGAGGATTTGGGAATGCAGCAATGGGCCAGGATTAGGAATACATGGATAGGAAGGATTTGGGAATACAGCAATGGGCCGGGATTAGGAATACATGGATGAGGAAGGATTTGGGAATACAGCAATGGGTCAGGAATACATGGATGGGGAAGTATTTGGGAATACAGGACTAGGCCAGGATTAGGAATACATGGATGGGGAAGGATTTGTGAATACAGCAATGGGTCAGGAATACATGGATGGGGAAGTATTTGGGAATACAGGACTAGGCCAGGATTAGGAATACATGGATGGGGAAGGATTTGAGAATACAGCAATGGGCCAGGATTAGGAATACATGGATGGGGAAGGATTTGGGAATACAGTAATAGGCCAGGATTAGGAATACATGGATGGGGAAGGATTTGGGAATACAGCAATGGGCCAGGATTAGGAATACATGGATGAGGAAGGATTTGGGAATACAGCAATGGGTCAGGAATACATGGATGGGGAAGTATTTGGGAAAACAGGACTAGGCCAGGATTAGGAATACATGGATGGGGAAGGATTTGGGAATACAGCAATGGGCCAGGATTAGGAATACATGGATGGGGAAGGATTTGGGAATACAGTAATAGGCCAGGATTAGGAATACATGGATGGGGAAGGATTTGGGAATACAGCAATGGGCCAGGATTAGGAATACATGGATGAGGAAGGATTTGGGAATACAGCAATGGGTCAGGAATACATGGATGGGGAAGTATTTGGGAATACAGGACTAGGCCAGGATTAGGAATACATGGATGGGGAAGGATTTGGGAATACAGCAATGGGCCAGGATTAGGAATACATGGATGGGGAAGGATTTGGGAATACAGTAATAGGCCAGGATTAGGAATACATGGATGGGGAAGGATTTGGGAATACAGGACTGGGCCAGGATTAGGAATACATGGATGGGGAAGGATTTGGGAATACAGGACTGGGCCAGGATTAGGAATACATGAATGGGGGAGGATTTGGGAATACAGAACTGGGCCAGGATTAGGAATACATGGATGGGGAAGGATTTGGGAATACAGCAATGGGCCAGGATTAGGAATACATGAATGGGTGAGGATTTGGGAATACAGCAATGGGCTAGGATTAGGAATACATGGATGGGGAAGAATTTGGGAATACAGCAATGGGCCAGGATTAGGAATACATGGATGGGAAAGGATTTGGGAATACAGCAATGGGCCAGGATTAGGAATACATGGATGAGGAAGGATTTGGGAATACAGCAATGGGTCAGGAATACATGGATGGGGAAGTATTTGGGAATACAGGACTAGGCCAGGATTAGGAATACATGGATGGGGAAGGATTTGGGAATACAGCAATGGGTCAGGAATACATGGATGGGGAAGTATTTGGGAATACAGGACTAGGCCAGGATTAGGAATACATGGATGGGGAAGGATTTGGGAATACAGCAATGGGCCAGGATTAGGAATACATGGATGGGGAAGGATTTGGGAATACAGTAATAGGCCAGGATTAGGAATACATGGATGGGGAAGGATTTGGGAATACAGCAATGGGCCAGGATTAGGAATACATGGATGAGGAAGGATTTGGGAATACAGCAATGGGTCAGGAATACATGGATGGGGAAGTATTAGGGAATACAGGACTAGGCCAGGATTAGGAATACATGGATGGGGAAGTATTTGGGAATACAGCAATGGGCCAGGATTAGGAATACATGGATGGGGAAGGATTTGGGAATACAGTAATAGGCCAGGATTAGGAATACATGGATGGGGAAGGATTTGGGAATACAGGACTGGGCCAGGATTAGGAATACATGGATGGGGAAGGATTTGGGAATACAGGACTGGGCCAGGATTAGGAATACATGGATGGGGGAGGATTTGGGAATAGAGGACTGGGCCAGGATTAGGAATACATGGATGGGGAAGGATTTGGGAATACAGCAATGGGCCAGGATTAGGAATACATGAATGGGGGAGGATTTGGGAATACAGCAATGGGTCAGGATTAGGAATACATAGATGGGGAGGATTTGGGAATACAGGACTGGGCCAGGATTAGGAATACATGGATGGGGAAGGATTTGGGAATACAGTAATAGGCCAGGATTAGGAATACATGGATGGGGAAGGATTTGGGAATACAGCAATGGGCCAGGATTAGGAATACATGGATGGGGGAGGGTTTGGGAATACAGAAATGGGCCAGGATTAGGAATACATGGATGGGGGAGGATTTGGGAATACAGCAATGGGTCAGGAACACATAGATGGGGGAGGATTTGGGAATACAGGACTGGACCAGGATAAAGAATACATGGATAGGGGAGGATTTGGGAATACAGCAATGGGCCAGAATTATGAATTCATGGATGGGGAAAGATTTGGGAATACAGTAATGGGCCAGGATTAGGAATACATGGATGGGTAAAGATTTGGGAATACAGGACTGGGCCAGGATTAGGAATACATGGATGGGGGAGGATTTGGGAATACAGCAATTGGCCAGGATTAGGAATAGATGGATGGGGAAGGATTTGGGAATACAGCAATTGGCCAGGATTAGGAATGCATGAATGGGGGAGGATTTGGGAATACAGCAATTGGCCAGGATTAGGAATACATGGATGGGTGAGGATTTGGGAATACAGCAATGGGCCAGGATTAGAAATACATGGATGGGGAAGGATTTGGGAATACAGCAATGGGCCAGGATTAGGAATACATGGATGGGGAAGGATTTGGGAATACAGCAATGGGCCAGGATTAGGAATACATGGATGGGGAAGGATTTGGGAATACAGGACTGGGCCAGGATTAGGAATACATGGATGGGGGAGGATTTGGGAATACAGCAATGGGTCAGGATTAGGAATACATGGATGGGGAAAGATTTGGGAATACAGGACTGGGCCAGGATTAGGAATACATGGATGGGGGAGGATTTGGGAATGCAGCAATGGGCCAGCATTAGGAATACATGGATGGGGAATTATTTGGGAATACAGGACTGGGCCAGGATTAGGAATACATGGATGGGGGAGGATTTGGGAATACAGGACTGGGCCAGGATCAGGAATACATGGATGGGGAAGGATTTGGGAATACAGGACTGGGCCAGGATTAGGAATACATGGATGGGGAATTATTTGGGAATACAGGACTGGGCCAGGATTAGGAATACATGGATGGGGGAGGATTTGGGAATACAGGACTGGGCCAGGATCAGGAATACATGGATGGGGAAGGATTTGGGAATACAGGACTGGGCCAGGATTAGGAATACATGGATGGGGAGGATTTGGGAATAGAGGACTGGGCCAGGATTAGGAATACATGGATGGGGGAGGATTTGGGAATACAGCAATGGGCCAGGATTAGGAATACATGAATGGGGGAGGATTTGGGAATACAGCAATGGGCCAGGATTAGGAATACATGGATGGGGAAGGATTTGGGAATATAGTAATGGGCCAGGATTAGGAATACATGGATGGGGAAGGATTTGGGAATACAGGACTGGGCCAGGATTAGGAATACATTGATGGGGGAGGATTTGGGAATATAGGACTGGGCCAGGATTAGGAATACATGGATGGGGAAGGATTTGGGAATACAGCAATTGGCCAGGATTAGGAATACATGAATGGGGGAGGATTTGGGAATACAGCAATGGGCCAAGATTAGGAATACATGGATGGGGAAGGATTTGGGAATACAGTAATGGGCCAGGATTATGAATACATGGATGGTGAAGGATTTGGGAATACAGAAATGGGCCAGGATTAGGAATACATGGATGGGGAAGGATTTGGGAATACAGCAATTGGCCAGGATTAGGAATACATGAATGGGGGAGGATTTGGGAATACAGTAATGGGCCAGGATTAGGAATACATGGATGGGGGAGGATTTGGGAATGCAGGACTGGGCCAGGATTAGGAATACATGGATGGGGAAGGATTTGGGAATACAGGACTGGGCCAGGATTAGGAATACATGAATGGGGGAGGATTTGGGAATACAGCAATGAGCCAGGATTAGGAATACATGGATGGGGGAGGATTTGGGAATACAG
The DNA here is from genome assembly GCF_037356315.1 of Lithobates pipiens. Taxonomy (NCBI): domain Eukaryota; kingdom Metazoa; phylum Chordata; class Amphibia; order Anura; family Ranidae; genus Lithobates; species Lithobates pipiens. The sequence continues at coordinate 96,924 of NW_027507761.1, forward strand.
CAATGGGCCAGCATTAGGAATACATGGATGCGGAAGGATTTGGGAATACAGGACTGGGCCAGGATTAGGAATACATGGATGGGGAAGGATTTGGGAATACAGTAATGGGCCGGGATTAGGAATACGTGGATGGGGAAGGATTTGGGAATACAGGTCTGGGCCAGCATTAGGAATACATTGATGGGGGAGGATTTGGGAATACAGCAATGGGCCAGGATTAGGAATACATGGATGGGGAAGGATTTGGGAATACAGTAATGGGCCAGGATTAGGAATACATGGATGGGGAAGGTTTTGGGAATACAGTAATGGGCCAGGATTAGGAATACTTGGATAGGGGAGGATTTGGGAATGCAGCAATGGGCCAGGATTAGGAATACATGGATAGGAAGGATTTGGGAATACAGCAATGGGCCGGGATTAGGAATACATGGATGGGGAAGGATTTGGGAATACAGGTCTGGGCCAGCATTAGGAATACATTGATGGGGGAGGATTTGGGAATACAGCAATGGGCCAGGATTAGGAATAGATTTATGGGGAAGGATTTTGGAAAACAGGACTGGGCCAGGATTAGGAATACATGGATGGGGAAGGATTTGGGAATACAGAACTGGGTCAGGATTAGGAATACATAGATGGGGAGGATTTGGGAATACAGGACTGGGCCAGGATTAGGAATACATGGATGGGGAAGGATTTGGGAATACAGTAATAGGCCAGGATTAGGAATACATGGATGGGGAAGGATTTGGGAATACAGCAATGGGCCAGGATTAGGAATACATGGATGGGGGAGGGTTTGGGAATACAGAAATGGGCCAGGATTAGGAATACATGGATGGGGGAGGGTTTGGGAATACAGAAATGGGCCAGGATTAGGAATACATGGATGGGGGAGGATTTGGGAATACAGCAATGGGTCAGGAACACATGGATGGGGGATGATTTGGGAATACAGGACTGGACCAGGATAAGGAATACATGGATAGGGGAGGATTTGGGAATACAGGACTGGGCCAGGATTATGAATTCATGGATGGGGAAAGATTTGGGAATACAGTAATGGGCCAGGATTAGGAATACATGGATGGGGAAGGATTTGGGAATACAGTAATGGGCCAGGATTAGGAATACATGGATGGGGAAAGATTTGGGAATACAGGACTGGGCCAGGATTAGGAATACATGGATGGGGGAGGATTTGGGAATGCAGCAATGGGCCAGCATTAGGAATACATGGATGGGGAAGGATTTGGGAATACAGGACTGGGCCAGGATTAGGAATACATGGATGGGGGAGGATTTGGGAATACAGGACTGGGCCAGGATCAGGAATACATGGATGGGGGAGGATTTGGGAATAGAGGACTGGGCCAGGATTAGGAATACATGGATGGGGGAGGATTTGGGAATACAGCAATGGGCCAGGATTATGAATACATGCATGGGGAAGGATTTGGGAATACAGCAATGGGCCAGGATTAGGAATACATGAATGGGGGAGGATTTGGGAATACAGCAATGGGCCAGGATTAGGAATACATGGATGGGGAAGGATTTGGGAATACAGTCATGGGCCAGGATTAGGAATACATGCATGGGGAAGGATTTGGGAATACAGTAATGGGCCAGGATTAGGAATACATGAATGGGGGAGGATTTGGGAATACAGCAATGGGCCAGGATTAGGAATACATGGATGGGGAAGGATTTGGGAATACAGTAATGGGCCAGGATTAGGAATACATGGATGGGGAAGGATTTGGGAATACAGCAATGGGCCGGGATTAGGAATACGTAGATGGGGAAGGATTTGGGAATACAGTAATGGGCCAGGATTAGGAATACTTGGATAGGGGAGGATTTGGGAATGCAGCAATGGGCCAGGATTAGGAATACATGGAACGGGAAGGATTTGGGAATACAGGACTGGGCCAGGATTAGGAATACATGGAAGGGGAAGGATTTGGGAATACAGGACTGGGCCAGGATTAGGAATACATGGATGGGGAAGGATTTGGGAATACAGTAATGGGCCGGGATTAGGAATACGTGGATGGGGAAGGATTTGGGAATACAGGTCTGGGCCAGCATTAGGAATACATTGATGGGGGAGGATTTTGGAATACAGCAATGGGCCAGGATTAGGAATACATGGATGGGGAAGGATTTGGGAATACAGTAATGGGCCAGGATTAGGAATACATGGATGGGGAAGGTTTTGGGAATACAGTAATGGGCCAGGATTAGGAATACTTGGATAGGGGAGGATTTGGGAATGCAGCAATGGGCCAGGATTAGGAATACATGGATAGGAAGGATTTGGGAATACAGCAATGGGCCGGGATTAGGAATACATGGATGGGGAAGGATTTGGGAATACAGGTCTGGGCCAGCATTAGGAATACATTGATGGGGGAGGATTTGGGAATACAGCAATGGGCCAGGATTAGGAATAGATGGATGGGGAAGGATTTTGGAAAACAGGACTGGGCCAGGATTAGGAATACATGGATGGGGAAGGATTTGGGAATACAGAACTGGGTCAGGATTAGGAATACATGGATGGGGAGGATTTGGGAATACAGCAATGGGCCAGGATTAGGAATACATGAATGGGGGAGGATTTGGGAATACAGCAATGGGCCAGGATTAGGAATACATGGATGGGGAAGGATTTGGGAATACAGTAATGGGCCAGGATTAGGAATACATGGATGGGGAAGGATTTGGGAATACAGGACTGGGCCAGGATTAGGAATACATGAATGGGGGAGGATTTGGGAATATAGGACTGGGCCAGGATTAGGAATACATGGATGGGGAAGGATTTGGGAATACAGCAATTGGCCAGCATTAGGAATACATGGATGGGGAAGGATTTGTGAATACAGCAATGGGCCGGATTAGGAATACATGGATGGGGAAGGATTTGGGAATACAGTAATGGGCCAGGATTAGGAATACATGGATGGGGAAGGATTTGGGAATACAGCAATGGGCCAGGATTAGGAATAGATGGATGGGGGAGGATTTGGGAATACAGTAATAGGCCAGGATTAGGAATACATGAATGGGGGAGGATTTGGGAATACAGCAATGGGCCAGGATTAGGAATACATGAATGGGGGAGGATTTGGGAATACAGCAATGGGCCAGGATTAGGAATACATGAATGGGGAGGATTTGGGAATACAGTAATGGGCCAGGATTAGGAATACATGAATGGGGGAGGATTTGGGAATACAGGACTGGGCCAGGATTAGGAATACATGGATGGGGAAGGATTTGGGAATACAGCAATTGGCCAGGATTAGGAATACATGAATGGGTGAGGATTTGGGAATACAGCAATGGGCCAGGATTAGGAATACATGGATGGGGAAGGATTTGGGAATACAGCAATTGGCCAGGATTAGGAATACATGAATGGGTGAGGATTTGGGAATACAGCAATGGGCCAGGATTAGGAATACATGGATGGGGAAGGATTTGGGAATACAGAACTGGGCCAGGATCAGGAATACATGGATGGGGAAGGATTTGGGAATACAGCAATGGGTCAGGAATACATGGGTGGGGAAGTATTTGGGAATACAGGACTAGGCCAGGATTAGGAATACATTGATGGGGAAGGATTTGGGAATACAGCAATGGGCCAGGATTAGGAATAGATGGATGGGAAAGGATTTGGGAATACAGTAATAGGCCAGGATTAGGAATACATGGATGGGGAAGGATTTGGGAATACAGTAATAGGCCAGGATTAGGAATACCTGGATGGGGAAAGATTTGGGAATACAGAATTGGGCCAGGATTAGGAATACCTGGATGGAGAAAGATTTGGGAATACAGAATTGGGCCAGGATTAGGAACACATGGATGGGGAAAGATTTGGGAATACAGAAATGGGCCAAGATTAGGAATACATGGATGGGGAAGGATTTGGGAATACAGTAATAGGCCAGGATTAGGAATAAATTGGATGGGGAAAGACTTGGGAATACAGAACTGGGCCAGGATTAGGAATACATGGATGGGGAAGGATTTTGGAATACAGGACTGGGCCAGGATTAGGAATACATGGATGGGGAAAGATTTGGGAATACAGTAATGGGCCAGGATTAGGAATACATGGATGGGGAAGGATTTTGGAATACAGGACTGGGCCAGGATTAGGAATACATAGATGGGGAACGATTTGGGAATACAGGACTGGGCCAGGATTAGGAATACATGGATGGGGAAAGATTTGGGAATACAGTAATGGGCCAGGATTAGGAATACATGGATGGGGAAGGATTTGGGAATACAGGACTGGGCCAGGATTAGGAATACATAGATGGGGAAAGATTTGGGAGTACAGGGCTGGGCCAGGATTAGGAATACATGGATGGGGGAGGATTTGGGAATATAGGGCTGGGCCAGGATTAGGAATACATGGATGAGGAAATATTTGGGAATGCAAATATGGAAAATATATATTTTTGGGATGGGAATAATTAGGGCTGGGAGTAACGGAAACCTTCACTGAGAAAGGCATAGGATACCACTGCTGACCTCCATGAAAATTCCAATGTCTTGGCTCATTTGGTGATCGCCTGCCTTAAGTACTTTGCCTTCAGGGATTAGAACCAGGACATCTGATCCCCATTCCTAATCCAGAACCCAGACACAGAACGACATTCAGCAGGTTCAGAATTTGATGGGGAATTGTCATCCTATAGGTGTCAGTACCGGCTTCCTCCATTGTGGAATTGTTCAGAAAAGACTTATACCAGGTTTTGGAAGATGTGGCACATTGTGGAGGAATTGATATGACAAGTCACAGAACTCGTCTGTTAGGTTATAATGTGACATGAGACCACTTACCTTCACCCGGGTATCTGTAATTCTCATACCAGTTGTGCTCCCCGGAGGAGGTACTAGAAGAGCCCCGAGATCCAGCTGATGATACAAGACAAGCAAGGAGTGAATTATCCATCAGAAACACCCAAGTCTACAGATCGTGCCCCACACTTCATATACTTATCACCCCTACACCCTATAGACTGGACCATACACTTCACCTCCATAGCCTTCACCCTCTACACCCTATAGACTGGACCACACACTTCACCTCCATAGTCCTCACCCTCTACACCTCTACAGACTGGACCTCACACTTCACATCCATGGCCATCATCCTCTACACCTCTATAGACTGGACCACACACTTCACATCCATAGTCCTCACCCTCTACACCTCTATAGACTGGACCACACACTTCATATCCATAGTCCTCACCCTCTACACCCTATAGACTGGACCATACACTTCACATCCATAGTCCTCACCCTCTACACCTCTATAGACTGGACCACACACTTCACATCCATAGTCCTCACCCTCTACACCTCTATAGACTGGACCACACACTTCATATCCATAGTCCTCACCCTCTACACCCTATAGACTGGACCATACACTTCACATCCATAGTCCTCACCCTCTACACCTCTATAGACTGGACCTCACACTTCACATCCATAGTCCTCACCCTCTACACCTCTATAGACTGGACCACACACTTCACATCCATAGTCCTCACCCTCTACACCTCTATAGACTGGACCTCACACTTCACATCCATAGTCCTCACCCTCTACACCTCTATAGACTGGACCACACACTTCACCTCCATAGTCCTCACCCTCTACACCTCTACAGACTGGACCTCACACTTCACATCCATGGCCATCATCCTCTACACCTCTATAGACTGGACCACACACTTCACATCCATAGTCCTCACCCTCTACACCTCTATAGACTGGACCACACACTTCATATCCATAGTCCTCACCCTCTACACCCCTATAGACTGGACCTCACACTTCACATCCATAGTCCTCACCCTCTACACCTCTATAGACTGGACCACACACTTCACATCCATAGTCCTCACCCTCTACATCCTATAGACTGGACCTCACACTTCACATCCATAGTCCTCACCCCCTACACCTCTATAGACTGGACCACACACTTCACATCCATAGTCATCACCCTCTACACATCTATAGACTGGACCTCACACTTCACCTCCATAGCCCTCACCCTCTACACCTCTATAGACTGGACCTCACACTTCACATCCATAGTCCTCACCCTCTACACCCCTATAGACTGGACCTCACACTTCAAATCCATAGTCCTCACCCTCTACACCCTATAGACTGGACCATACACTTCACATCCATAGTCCTCACCCCCTACACCCTATAGACTGGACCACACACCACACACTTCACCTCCATAGCCATCACCCCCTACACCCTATAGACTGGACCACACACTTCACATCAATAGTCCTCACCCTCTACACCTCTATAGACTGGACCTCACACTTCACATCCATAGTCCTCACCCCCTACACCTCTATAGACTGGACCACACACTTCACATCAATAGTCCTCACCCTCTACACCTCTACAGACTGGACCACACACTTCACATCCATAGTCCTCACCCTCTACACCTCTATAGACTGGACCACACACTTCACATCCATAGTCATCACCCTCTACACATCTATAGACTGGACCTCACACTTCACCTCCATAGCCCTCACCCTCTACACCTCTATAGACTGGACCTCACACTTCACATCCATAGTCCTCACCCTCTACACCCCTATAGACTGGACCTCACACTTCAAATCCATAGTCCTCACCCTCTACACCCTATAGACTGGACCATACACTTCACATCCATAGTCCTCACCCTCTACACCTCTATAGACTGGACCTCACACTTCACATCCATAGCCCTCACCCTCTACACCTCTATAGACTGGACCTCACACTTCACATCCATAGCCCTCACCCTCTACACCTCTATAGACTGGACCTCACACTTCACATCCATAGTCCTCACCCTCTACACCCCTATAGACTGGACCTCACACTTCACATCCATAGTCATCACCCTCTACACTTCTATAGACTGGACCACACACTTCACATCCATAGTCCTCACCCTCTACACCTCTATAGACTGGACCATACACTTCACATCCATAGTCCTCACCCTCTACTCCCCTATAGACTGGACCACACACTTCACATCAATAGTCCTCACCCTCTACACCTCTATAGACTGGACCACACACTTCACATCCATAGTCATCACCCTCTACACCTCTATAGACTGGACCTCACACTTCACATCCATAGTCCTCACCCTCTACACCTCTATGGACTGGACCACACACTTCACATCCATAGTCATCACCCTCTACACCTCTATAGACTGGACCTCACACTTCACATCCATAGTCCTCACCCTCTACACCTCTATGGACTGGACCACACACTTCACATCCATAGTCCTCACCCTCTACACCTCTACAGACTGGACCACACACCACACACTTCACCTCCATAGCCATCACCCCCTACACCCTATAGACTGGACCACACACCACACACTTCACCTCCATAGCCATCACCCCCTACACCCTATAGACTGGACCACACACTTCACATGCATAGTCCTCACCCTCTACACCCCTATAGACTGGACCACACACTTCACATCCATAGTCCTCACCCTCTACATCCTATAGACTGGACCACACACTTCACATCCATAGTCATCACCCCCTACACTTCTATAGACTGGACCCCACACTTCACATCCATAGTCCTCACCCTCTACAGCTCTATAGACTGGACCCCACACTTCACATCAATAGTCCTCACCCTCTACACCTCTACAGACTGGACCATACACTTCACATCCAAAGTCCTCACACCCTACACCCTATAGACTGGACCACACACTTCACCATCCCCTACACCCTATAGACTGGACCACACACTTCACATCCATAGTCATCACCCCCTACACCCTATAGACTGGGCCACACACTTCACATCCATAGTCCTCACCCTCTACACCCCTATAGACTGGACCACACACTTCACCATCCCCTACACCCTATAGACTGGACCACACACTTCGCATCCATAGTCATCACCCTCTACACCTCTATAGACATGACCACACACTTCACATCCATAGTCATCACCCTCTACACCCCTATAGACTGGACCATACACTTAACATCCATAGTCCTCACCCCCTACACCCTATAGACTAGACCACACACTTCACATCCATAGTCCTCTCCCTCTACACCTCTATAGACTGGACCACACACTTCACATCCATAGTCCTCACCATCTACACCTCTATAGACTGGACCACACACTTCACATCCATAGTCCTCACCCCCTACACCCTATAGACTAGACCACACACTTCGCATCCATAGTCCGCACCCCCTACACCCCTATAGACTGGACCTCACACTTCACATCCATAGTCCTCACCCCCTACACCCTATAGACTAGACCACACACTTCGCTTCCATAGTCCTCACCCCCTACACCCCTATAGATTAGACCACACACTTCACATCCATAGTCCTCACCCTCTACACCTCTATAGACTGGACCACACACTTCACATCCATAGTCCTCACCCTCTACATCCTATAGACTGGACCTCACACTTCACCTCCATAGCCCTCACCCTCTACACCTCTATAGACTGGACCTCACACTTCACATCCATAGTCATCACCCCCTACACCCTATAGACTGGACCACACACCACACACTTCACCTCCATAGCCATCACCCCCTACACCCTATAGACTGGACCACACACTTCACATGCATAGTCCTCACCCTCTACACCCCTATAGACTGGACCACACACTTCACATCCATAGTCCTCACCCTCTACATCCTATAGACTGGACCACACACTTCACATCCATAGTCATCACCCCCTACACTTCTATAGACTGGACCCCACACTTCACATCCATAGTCCTCACCCTCTACAGCTCTATAGACTGGACCCCACACTTCACATCAATAGTCCTCACCCTCTACACCTCTACAGACTGGACCATACACTTCACATCCAAAGTCCTCACACCCTACACCCTATAGACTGGACCACACACTTCACCATCCCCTACACCCTATAGACTGGACCACACACTTCACATCCATAGTCATCACCCCCTACACCCTATAGACTGGGCCACACACTTCACATCCATAGTCCTCACCCTCTACACCCCTATAGACTGGACCACACACTTCACCATCCCCTACACCCTATAGACTGGACCACACACTTCGCATCCATAGTCATCACCCTCTACACCTCTATAGACATGACCACACACTTCACATCCATAGTCATCACCCTCTACACCCCTATAGACTGGACCATACACTTAACATCCATAGTCCTCACCCCCTACACCCTATAGACTAGACCACACACTTCACATCCATAGTCCTCTCCCTCTACACCTCTATAGACTGGACCACACACTTCACATCCATAGTCCTCACCATCTACACCTCTATAGACTGGACCACACACTTCACATCCATAGTCCTCACCCCCTACACCCTATAGACTAGACCACACACTTCGCATCCATAGTCCGCACCCCCTACACCCCTATAGACTGGACCTCACACTTCACATCCATAGTCCTCACCCCCTACACCCTATAGACTAGACCACACACTTCGCTTCCATAGTCCTCACCCCCTACACCCCTATAGATTAGACCACACACTTCACATCCATAGTCCTCACCCTCTACACCTCTATAGACTGGACCCCACACTTCACATCCACAGTCCTCACCCTCTACATCCTATAGACTGGACCACACACTTCACACCCATAGTCCTCACCCTCTACATCTCTATAGACTGGACCCCACACTTCACATCCATAGTCCTCACCCTCTACATCCTATAGACTGGACCACACACTTCACATCCTTAGTCATCACCTTCTACACCTCTATAGTCTGGACCTCATTCTTCACCTCCATAGTCATCACCCTCTACACCTCTATAGACTGGACCTCACACTTCACATCCATAGTACTCACCCTCTGCACCTCTATAGACTGGACCACACACTTCACATCCATAGTCATCACCATCTACACCTCTATAGACTGGACCTCACACTTTACATCCATAGTCATCACCCTCTACATCTCTATAGACTGGACCACACATTTCACATCCATAGTCCTCATCCTCTACACCTCTATAGACTGGACCGCACATTTCACATCCATAGTCCTGACCCTCTACACCCCTATAGACTGGACCACACACTTCACATCCATAGTCATCATCCCCTACACCCTATAGACTAGACCACACACTTCACATCCATAGTCCTCACCCTCTACACCTCTATAGACTGGACCACACTCTTCACATCCATAGTCCTCACCCTCTACACCTCTATAGACTGGACCTCACACTTCACATCCATAGTCCTCACCCTCTGCACCTCTATAGACTGGACCATACACTTCACCTCCATAGTCATCACCTTCTACACCCCTATAGACTGGACCTCATACTTCACCACCATAGTCATCTCTAGGAATGGTCTCGATGTTTGAGTCAAGCGTAAGTTCGACTCGAACATCGGGTGTTCACCAAATAGCAAACAATTTGGGGTGTTTGCAGCAAATTCGAAAGCTGCGGAACACCCTTTAAAACTCTATGGGAGAAATCAAAAGTGTTAATTTTAAAGGTTAATATGCAAGTTATTGTCATAAAAAGTGTTTGGGGACCCGGGTCCTGCCCCAGGGGACATATCAATGAAAAAAAGTTTTAAAAACTGATGTTTTTTTCAGGAGCAGTGATTTTAATAATGCTTAAAGTGAAACAATAAAAGTGTAATATTCCTTTAAATTTCGTACCTGGGGGGTGTCTATAGTATGCCTGTGAAGGGGCGCATGTTTCCCGTGTTTAGAAAAGTCTGAGAGTAAAATGACATTTCTAATGGAAAAAAAAAAGTAATTTAAAAGTACTAGTGCTAGCGGCTATAAAGAATTGTCGGTTCCGGCAATAGACATAAAAGTTCATTGATAAAAAACGGCATGGGATTCTCCCACAGGGGAACTCCAAACCGAAATTTAAAAAAAAAATGCGTGGGGGTCCCCCCATATTCCATACCAGGCCCTTGTCCAAGCACGCCACCTGGCAGGCCACAGGAAAAGAAGGGGGACAAGAGAGTGCCCCCCCTCCTGAATCATACCAGGGCACATGCCCTCAACATTTGGAGGATGGTTTGGGGTAGCAGCCCCCCCAAAAGCACCTTGTCCCCATGTTGATGGGGAGAAGGGCCTCATCCCCACAACCCTTGCCCGGTGGTTGTGGGGGTCTGCGGGCGGGGGGCTTATTAGAATCTGGAAGCAGCCTTTAACAAGGGGGCCCCCAGATCCCGCCCCCCCTGTATGAAATTGTAATGGGGTACAAATGCTCTTCTGGAAGAATGGTCAAACATTCCCATAGACACCCTTCTAAACCTTGTGGACGGCCTTCCCAGAAGAGGTGAAGCTGTTATAGCTGCAAAGGGCCAACTCAATATTGAACCCTCCGGACTGAGACTGGGATGCCATTAATTTTATATTCACATATACAGTCACTGTAATCTCCTGTCTTTACACGATTGCTGGCACACTATGGTACCAATAGAGAACCCTTCTTAGTGATGTACACAGCACTTTACATTCTGCACATTCACACCAGTCCCTGACCCTAGGAGCTTACCATCTGAGGTCCTTGTATCAGACACTCTCTATGGCCAATTAACCTCCCAGCAGGTCAGTGGAGGATGGAAACTGGAGGAAACCCCCACCAGCACAGGGAGAACCTGCAAACTCCATGCAGATGGTGTCCTGGCCAGGACTTGAATGAGGATTGGTAGTTCACATTATCCCTCTACAGGTTCACTTTAAGGGTGAATGAGATCCAAATGGAGTCCTATTCCAATGCGTTTCCCTCATGGAGGAGGATTGCAGGAGCAGGTAGGTCGGTATAAATCCCCTACTTTATATTAAACTCCACCCATAACCCTCAGGAGGAGGAGGAGTCACCAATTCATTATCCATCATTAGGAATGACAACTTCTAATAATTCACTTACATTTCTCTGAGTTGGGGTATTCAGTCATCGGAGGAGGAGGAGGGGGAGGAGCTGAGAACACGTCTTCCCGAAAAGAGTCTGAAAAATTCCAACTTCAGAGTCAACCTGACTGCACATGTCAGAGCTATAGCAACATTTAACAGTAATAGACATTAGAGTGCAAATGTGTTTATTAAAAATCTTACAGACATAAGAAAAACATATTTACATATATACAAAATAAATAAAAATATATAAACAAAAATAGCTTACATCAGCATAGCAAAAACAAAGAAAACGAAATATACCAACCTGAACAAAGCCCCTCCCCCCACCCTCAGGCTAGGAAACCATAACACGTGTAACCCATGCATGCGGCCCTTTTTCCCCAAATCCAATCTTATATAAAAATCTAGTGGGACGTGAAAGGACAGAAAGAAATCTGCACACCCAGAGACTGATAGACAGCAGCTATGGAGGCCTGACATTCTTCCATGCCTTTGCCCAGGCCCTCAGCCGCCACCTGTCCTTCTCAAGACCCCAAATCTTACGAACCTCACCCAGAATGTCCTGCACCACCACCTCCACAGGAAGGACTTTTTTCCAAATGAAAACCTGACACCGTGCATTCCATGTGAAAAAACATAAAATTAAGCCAACGAGAAAAAGTGTCAAAATCCCTATGTGTCTCAAAGGCCCCGTATGACCACTCCGCATAACTCAAGTGGGAAAGGGAAGGGATACCCAGAGCCCCACCCACCTGCTTATAGACTTCTATATTGAAGGGGCACTGAAGCAAGAAGTGGTCCATTGTATCCTCCACCCCACTACACTCCACTCTTGGACAACCATGGTTCTCCGCAGAGCGATGCTTCAGGTTGCCTGTCACATAGAGTCTGCCATGGAATGAGCGCCAGACCAAATCCCAAAACTTTAAAGGGATTCTCCCTAGATTGAGCAAACGCAGGCCCTCCCTCATAACAGGGCCTGGGCCATCCCTCAAGGCCAGTGGCTCGCTAAAGGCAGATTCAACAACCCTCCTCTCCAGGTCCCTCCTAGCAGGAGACTTAATTTCCTCCACCATCACTCACCACTGCCGAAGGATTTTCAGGCACAGGGCAGCACCATGTCGGACCCTCAGGCTTTTCATTGGCCCACCAATCTCCCAGCTTTGCAGAAGAGGCGTAAACCAGGACTTAAAAATACCAACCCACCCTGGCGGTTCCTCTGTCAGCATGTTAGCAAAATTAAGTTTCGGAAACATCAGAGGAAAAAAAAAAACACTGGGTTGACCATACTTAGGTCACCCATCCACCTGGGAAGGTAGGCTACAGACTTCTTAACGAGATTCAGTTTGTTCCCCCATAACAGTTGGAAAAAACAGCTGTAGATTCTCGCATAGAGAGACACTGGGAAAACACAGACAAAGCTGACATACAGAAATACCGGGATCAGCTACGTTTTAATCAGGTCAATCCTTTCCCTGTAAGAGAGTTTCTAATCCTTCCAGCTGGCAACCTTGGCATCAGCATCTTGTAGACTGCTTTCCCAATTTGTGAGGCCATAATCACCGAAACAAAATTTGATGCCCAAAACTTTAATTTCATGTGAGGGCTCTGGGAAGACGTCCGGAAGCTCAAAGCTGTCGCCTTCCTCTCCCATCCAGAAAAACGTCACTTTTATCCTGATTGATCTTTGAGCCAGATGTCTCAGCATACTGCTTCATCACCGAGACCACCTTCTTCGCCTTCTCTATCCCAGAGATATAAATAGACTCAACATCAGCATAGGCCACGACCCTCAGAGGAGGCTCACCAGGAATGCAAATAAGGCACTCCGCACAATGATCCGCTCTCTAACCTCCGGATGAAGGTATCGATTGCGAACGCGTATAGCAGAGGACTCAAAGGGCACCCCTGACGCACACCCAAGCCAACCTCAAAAGTCCGTCCGATCCAACCATTCACAAGCATGAAGCTTTCAGCCCCTCTGTACAAGGTCTTCAACCAATCGATAAAGCCCCTCTCCAGGCCGTACTTGCTGTGACAGACCTAGCCGAGACAGAGGCTTTTGGAGGGGACTGAATGCTAGCCTCTTGCCGACCGATCATGGGCCTGGGCATTTGGGGGGAACGGTGTTCTTTGTGAGCTGTTTGCCTTGGGACCCTTGAGGTGGTGTTACTTTGGATTCAGGTCCATATCCCCCCAAGAGACACAGACTCTGGGAACCCTGTATTTGAACATTACAAATAGTGACTAATTAATACTGTTGGGACAAATACTGTTAGGAGATGCTGATGTCAATTCTAGCCACCTGTCTCTGTCTGTGTCTGCTATTATGTAAATTAGTCTAGTATGACTTGTCACAGCTCTTTTCATTCAGTGTGCTAATTAACCCTGCAATTGTATGAATGAGATGTATGATAATCTGTATTGTATAGTTGGTGAGCTAGGAGACGTGAAGTCTGTCCTAAAGGTCATGTCTCTGAGTCACCTAGGCGGTCTAAAGGATTAGATAATTATCTCATGCTAATTAGGTTTCTGGTGAGAGGTTGTATGTTCATCCTGCTGTATATATTTGTGTGAGAGCTCAAAATAAAGATTAATTCCTGCTTGACCCTCAAGACAGAGCCTCGTCTTGTACTTGGGGGGAGCGTTATTCGCATGGGTTTCTTGTTCGGCTGATCGGAGTGTTCGGTAGCTGCCTTTGTGTTCGGGAAGGGAATGTCCTAAACGACTTTAACCCCTTTCATAATCGGGGTGTCGTTACACTTGCCAAGAAGCAGCCACAGGTACTCATAATTGACCCAATCAAAAGCTTTAGCCTGATCCAATGCCAGCAAGTACTTTCTCCAGCCTGCAGCCCTGGCCCTTCCGGACAGCAAACACTGCTGAAAAAGCACTTCTACCCTGAACCGAACAGTGCTGGTGGCTGGAAAGTAGATTGCCCGCTACAAACAATAAATACCAGAAAATTATTTTTGCCAGTATCTTCCTATCAACATTGAGAAGGCCAATGGGCCCCCATTTCTCAATTCTCAAAGAATCCTTACCTTTTGACAGAAGAATCACCACAGATTGTTGCATGGAGGGAGAGAGCAAAACCCCTCTCAGACAGCCTTCAAAAACTGCCAGAGTAACCTTAAAGTGCTTATAAAACTCGACTGTCAATCCATCTGTCCCAGGCGACTTCTTAATGGCAAGATTTTCAATAGCCTTAACCACCTCATCTGCTGTGATGTCCTCTGTCAAACTCGCAAGAGAACTGCCATTTCCCAGGCCTGGAATAGAATCCAGAAAACTTGATATGCCTGCCTGATCAAGGTCCATCCTGCCCAGGAGGTCAGCTTAACATGACCTGGTGGTTTTCCAGGCTCCCCAACTTGGACTTAGTCCAGGAACCTTCAAGTCAAGGAAGGTACTGTCAACCAGCCCTACAACTGACTTAACTGCGCTACCTTGTTTGCAATTCTGGTAAGGGTCAGGCAAGTGATATTTCACATAATCCCTTTAAAGAAACCAAAGAGGCATGCCTGTCATATTGACAATCCCTTAGCAGGAGTTTAACCTCAGAGATCATCCCCAGATCTCCATTATTCAACACAAGCCTATCAAGCTTCCTCCGGAGATGCTGGTAGGTGACGTACTTATCAAGTGCCTGGTCATTGTATTACACAATGGCCACCTTTTCACTCTCCTTCTTCACTATCCCTTCCCCACTTTATTTATTTATTTTATCTTTGTGTGTTCTGTCACGTTTTATGTTTTGTCACTTGCACGTTTGACGAGTAGGATGTCGGGCCTTCGGGCCAACCCTAAAAGTCTTGTGGGAGGGTGGACATAAGCCTTCTGGCTTGGTTCGCCCTCTCTTTGGGGGTCTCCTTTCGGGGGAGCCCCTAACCTAGTACCTGGGTGGGTCTGTTTCGGCAGACCTTCCGCAGAAAGGTGGTCATCTGGCTTCGGCTAGATGGGCCATGTATGGCACCTCAGTCCCCGTCTGGAGCCTAACGCCCCGGGGGATCAGGGTAAGGTCCTTCCTAGTGGAGGACAGTAGGACACCCGTTGCACGTTTTTGTGTTCACTTTTGATGTGTTGGCACTTTTTTTGCCACTGGGTGGAAGCTTTTGGGTGTGTTTTGCACGCCACAGGCTTTTCAAAAGAAAAAGAAAAACTGTTTATTTCTTCCAATGGCCTTGAAAAACCCAACGACCCTTTGTTTTGTAAGCTCCCACCACTCTGACCTACTGCTGCAAAAGTCCATGATTGATACCTGTGCCTGAACATAATCCTCAAAGGATTGATTCACCTTCACATCATCCAGGAGTACTGAATTTAGCTTCCAGGTACCCCTCCCCCTAGGTGGTGTATCGGGGCTGTTCAGAGTCACAGACAGAATACAGTGATTGGAAAACTCCACCACCTGACACACTGGCACCAAGAAGACGGAGTTCCCTTTTAAAAAAAAAACACCTATATATTCTTCTCTGACTACTACCTCACTGAAAAGTGAATCCTGTGTTGTCTGGGCAGCAATGAAGGTGCACATCAACCAGACCTGCCTCTCTAACTATTTTGTACTAGAAAAAGCCGTCACAGTCCAGCCTGGCTCCGGTACCTTTCCTGTCCTTAGTCCAAGTGACAGTGTTGAAATCACCACTGAAGACAACTTGCCAGGCTGTAAAAAGAAAAGGATTGATCCTCATGAAGAGGCATTTCCTGACCCACTTTGTTTGGGGCCCATAGATGTTGATCAGGCGCTGGTCCTGCCCCTCCATGGAGATGTCCAAGACCATGCATCTCCCCATTTCTACCTCAATAGTCCACTGACAGGTTACCATGCCGGAAAAAAGTGCCGGGAATCCAGTGCAAGACTCGGCCGCAAGAGACCAGAAAGAGGAGCTGCGCCTCCACTCCTTCTCCGCCAGATGAATATCAGCCAAACTAGACAACCACGTCTCTTGCAAAAAGAAAATATCAGCATCAAACCTGCTGAGCAAAAATAAGGCCATGTTACGAGCACATTAATGGTCGCCATCTTCAGTGGAGTGGGAACCGCCATCAGGATGATTGAGGTATACGTTTCTTAGCCTGCTTACCTCCCCCCCCTCCCTACCTGGAGACCCTACATGCTTCAATGTCCCTTGTGATTCCTCCTCCATAGAAATCACTGACTCATCACCAAAAGAATGTCCACCCTCCACCTCAGAATCATGTCCAAAGACTTAGATAAATCTGTAATAATTACCGATTGGTGGTTCTGGCAAATTCTTCATTATCAAAACCGACAGAAAATGATATAAACTCACCCTGAAAGGTGGCGAGTGGTTTGGGTGGGGTGCTGCTGAACCCGTAATCTTCCTCGTCGTCCATGGCTGCTGTGGGGGGCACACGTGGGATGGTGGCTGGAACTAGAATACAAGAGATCAGAAATCCCCATTGAAGGACAATGTTTGATGCAGATTGTTATCTTCCGGTCTATAGGTTGGAGTAACACATGTGGACGGTCATCTCCCAGGTAGGATGATTAGGGGAGGGGATCTATGGGATAACGATGGTGCCAGGGGTCTTATTCCTGAATTCACCTTCAGATGAGAACATTCGACTTGTTTCTGTCACAACCGTCCTACAAGATGCTTCAGTGATGGTCAGATTGTCCCCATTACCATCTCCGGTCTATGGTCAGTCTTATACTAAAATCTCATCAATCAACGCGAGGAAACATGAAATATGTAATACTGTCCTTGACCATCGCTTACTGTCCAGGGGAGGAGAGAACAAGACTGCCAGTGTGCCAACCTCCGGAAGGTGGCACACCTTCCCTGTCCTCTGCCAGGACTTCCATTCTAGGTGTAGAGACCCAGAGCTGGCACACCTTCCCCGTCCCCTGCCAGGACTTCCATTCTAGGTGTACAGACCCAGAGCTGGCACACCTTCCCCATCCTCTGCCAGGACTTCCATTCTAGGTGTACAGACCCAGAGCTGGCACACCTTCTCGACGTCCTCTCCCAGGACTTCCATTCTAGGTGTAGAGACCCAGAGCTGGCACACCTTCCCCGTCCCCTGCCAGGACTTCCATTCTAGGTGTACAGACCCAGAGCTGGTACACCTTCCCCGTCCTCTGCCAGGACTTCCATTCTAGGTGTACAGACCCAGAGCTGGCACACCTTCCCCGTCCTCTGCCATGACTTCCATTCTAGGTGTACAGACCCAGAGCTGGCACACCTTCCCCGTCCTCTGCCAGGACTTCCATTCTAGGTGTACAGACCCAGAGCTGGCACACCTTCCCCGTCCTCTGCCAGGACTTCCATTCTAGGTGTACAGACCCAGAGCTGGCACACCTTCCCCGTCCTCTGCCATGACTTCCATTCTAGGTGTACAGACCCAGAGCTGGCACACCTCCCCTGTCCTCTGCCAGGACTTCTATTCTAGGTGTACAGACCCAGAGCTGGCACACTTTCCCCATCCTCTGCCAGGACTTCCATTCTAGGTGTAGAGACCCAGAGCTGGCACACCTTCCCCGTCCTCTGCCAGGACTTCCATTCTAGGTGTAGAGACCCAGAGCTGGCACACCTTCCCCGTCCTCTGCCAGGACTTCCATTCTAGGTGTAGAGACCCAGAACTGGCACACCTTCCCTGTCCTCTGCCAGGACTTCTATTCTAGGTGTACAGACCCAGAGCTGGCACACCTTCCCCGTCCTCTGCCAGGACTTCCATTCTAGGTGTACAGACCCAGAGCTGGCACACCTTCCCCGTCCTCTGCCATGACTTCCATTCTAGGTGTACAGACCCAGAGCTGGCACACCTTCCCCGTCCTCTGCCAGGACTTCCATTCTAGGTGTACAGACCCAGAGCTGGCACACCTTCCCCGTCCTCTGCCAGGACTTCCATTCTAGGTGTACAGACCCAGAGCTGGCACACCTTCCCCGTCCTCTGCCATGACTTCCATTCTAGGTGTACAGACCCAGAGCTGGCACACCTCCCCTGTCCTCTGCCAGGACTTCTATTCTAGGTGTACAGACCCAGAGCTGGCACACCTCCCCTGTCCTCTGCCAGGACTTCCATTCTAGGTGTACAGACCCAGAGCTGGCACACTTTCCCCGTCCTCTGCCAGGACTTCCATTCTAGGTGTAGAGACCCAGAGCTGGCACACCTTCCCCGTCCTCTGCCAGGACTTCCATTCTAGGTGTAGAGACCCAGAGCTGGCACACCTTCCCCGTCCTCTGCCAGGACTTCCATTCTAGGTGTAGAGACCCAGAACTGGCACACCTTCCCTGTCCTCTGCCAGGACTTCCATTCTAGGTGTAGAGACCCAGAGCTGGCACACCTTCCCCGTCCCCTGCCAGGACTTCCATTCTAGGTGTACAGACCCAGAGCTGGCACACCTTCCCCGTCCTCTGCCAGGACTTCCATTCTAGGTGTACAGACCCAGAGCTGGCACACCTTCCCCGTCCTCTGCCAGGACTTCCATTCTAGGTGTACAGACCCAGAGCTGGCACACCTTCCCCATCCTCTGCCAGGACTTCCATTCTAGGTGTACAGACCCAGAGCTGGCACACTTTCCCCGTCCTCTGCCAGGACTTCCATTCTAGGTGTAGAGACCCAGAACTGGCACACCTCCCCTGTCCTCTGCTAGGACTTCCATTCTAGGTGTAGAGACCCAGAACTGGCACACCTTCCCTGTCCTCTGCTAGGACCTCCATTCTAGGTGTAGAGACCCAGAATCGGCACACCTTCCCCGTCCGCTGCCAGGACTTCCATTCTAGGTGTACAGACCCAGAACTGGCACACCTTCCCTGTCTTCTGCCAGGTCTTCCATTCTAGGTGTAGAGACCCAAAGCTGGCACACTTTCCCCGTCCTCTGCCAGGACTTCCATTCTAGGTGTACAGACCCAGAGCTGGCACACCTTCCCCGTCCTCTGCCAGGACTTCCATTCTAGGTGTACAGACCCAGAGCTGGCACACCTTCTCGACGTCCTCTCCCAGGACTTCCATTCTAGGTGTAGAGACCCAGAGCTGGCACACCTTCCCCATCCTCTGCCAGGACTTCCATTCTAGGTGTAGAGACCCAGAGCTGGCACACCTTCCCCGTCCCCTGCCAGGACTTCCATTCTAGGTGTACAGACCCAGAGCTGGCACACCTTCCCCGTCCTCTGCCAGGACTTCCATTCTAGGTGTACAGACCCAGAGCTGGCACACCTTCCCCGTCCTCTGCCATGACTTCCATTCTAGGTGTACAGACCCAGAGCTGGCACACCTTCCCCGTCCTCTGCCAGGACTTCCATTCTAGGTGTACAGACCCAGAGCTGGCACACCTTCCCCGTCCTCTGCCAGGACTTCCATTCTAGGTGTACAGACCCAGAGCTGGCACACCTTCCCCGTCCTCTGCCATGACTTCCATTCTAGGTGTACAGACCCAGAGCTGGCACACCTTCCCCGTCCCCTGCCAGGACTTCCATTCTAGGTGTACAGACCCAGAGCTGGCACACCATCCCCGTCCCCTGCCAGGACTTCCATTCTAGGTGTACAGACCCAGAACTGGCACACCTTCCCCGTCCTCTGCCAGGACTTCTATTCTAGGTGTACAGACTCAGAACTGGCCACCTTCCCCATCCTCTGCCAGGACTTCTATTCTAGGTGTACAGACCCAAAGCTGGCACACCTTCCCCATCCTCTGCCAGGACTTCCATTCTAGGTGTACAGACCCAGAACTGGCACACCTTCCCCATCCTCTGCCAGGACTTCCATTCTAGGTGTAGAGACCCAGAGCTGGCACACCTTCCCCGTCCTCTGCCAGGACTTCCATTCTAGGTGTAGAGACCCAGAGCTGGCACACCTTCCCCGTCCTCTGCCAGGACTTCCATTCTAGGTGTACAGACCCAGAGCTGGCACACCTTCCCCGTCCTCTGCCAGGACTTCCATTCTAGGTGTACAGACCCAGAGCTGGCACACCATCCCCGTCCCCTGCCAGGACTTCCATTCTAGGTGTAGAGACCCAGAACTGGCACACCTTCCCCATCCTCTGCCAGGACTTCTATTCTAGGTGTACAGACCCAAAGCTGGCACACCTTCCCCGTCCTCTGCCAGGACTTCCATTCTAGGTGTAGAGACCCAGAACTGGTACACCTCCCCTGTCCTCTGCCAGGACTTCCATTCTAGGTGTACAGACCCAGAGCTGGCACACCTTCCCCATCCTCTGCCAGGACTTCCATTCTAGGTGTACAGACCCAGAACTGGCACACCTCCCCTGTCCTCTGCCAGGACTTCCATTCTAGGTGTACAGACCCAGAGCTGGCAAACTTTCCCCGTCCTCTGCTAGGACCTCCATTCTAGGTGTAGAGACCTACAACTGGCACAACAACTGGCACACCTTCCCTGTCCTCTGCCAGGACTTCCATTCTAGGTGTACAGACCCAGAACTGGCACACCTTCCCTGTCCTCTGCTAGGACCTCCATTCTAGGTGTAGAGACCCAGAATCGGCACACCTTCCCCGTCCGCTGCTAGGACTTCCATTCTAGGTGTACAGACCCAGAACTGGCACACCTTCCCTGTCTTCTGCCAGGTCTTCCATTCTAGGTGTAGAGACCCAAAGCTGGCACGCTTTCCCCGTCCTCTGCCAGGACTTCCATTCTAGGTGTACAGACCCAGAGCTGGCACACCTTCCCTGTCTTCTGCCAGGTCTTCCATTCTAGGTGTACAGACCCAGAGCTGGCACACTTTCCCTGTCCTCTGCTAGGACTTCTATTCTAGGTGTACAGGCCCAAAGCTGGCACACCTTCCCCATCCTCTGCCAGGACTTCCATTCTAGGTGTACAGACCCAGAGCTGGCACACCTTCCCTGTCTTCTGCCAGGTCTTCCATTCTAGGTGTACAGACCCAGAGCTGGCACACTTTCCCTGTCCTCTGCCAGGACTTCCATTCTAGGTGTACAGGCCCAGAGCTGATCACTATCAGGAAAGAAATAATACAGCAATGGTGGGCAGGTCATGAAGTCAGAGACAAAAATTGGAGAAGAAGGGCAATTTTGCCTTTATGTGTCTGTTGTGCCATCCATAGCACACATGCAGCCCAGTGTCTTCATCAGTCCTCTATATACTGGTGATAATACGAGACACCACTCTACTACTTACCTGGCTCCATGTTGCGTGTCCGTGGGCTTGGTGGGATGTGACCTGTATAAAGTATTGGGATCTGTAGGGAATCATCTAGAAAACACATTAAGTTTTACATTTTTAGAAGAAAGCCACGACAGTGGAATGCAGATCAGAAATATATGAATTGCTAAAATGAACGACCTCCCATCAATGTGAGGATTACTGAATACTGAAAGGAGAAGGTGTGATAACATGTTTCCTGACCTGGGGGCTGGGTTGGTCTCAGCGCAGAGGCTCTGAAGTCCCTGTATTCATTGTGTCTGGTCAGTGATGGATTCTGCTGTGTAGATTCTGGTAGAAAATAACAAAAATCTGAAAAAAGTCACACGCTAATTACAAACCCTACACTTCAATCTAACCCAAGTCTTCACCCTAGCCCTGACCCGATGATCAGCCTAACCCCAACCCTTCTCAGCCCAAACCTAACCTTGCTCCTCAGCCAAAACCTACACCTGGTCCCTCAGCCAAACACTAAACCTGGTCCTCAGACAAACCCTAAACCTGGTCCTCAGCCAAACCCTAAACTGGTCCCTCGGCCAAACCCTAAACCTGGTCCTCAGACAAACCCTAAACCTGGTCCTCAGACAAACCCTAAACTGGTCCTCAGCCAAACCCTAAACTGGTCCTCAGACAAACCCTAAACCTGGTCCTCAGCCAAACCCTAAACTGGTCCCTCGGCCAAACCCTAAGCCTGGTCCTCAGCCAAACCCTAAACTGGTCCTCAGACAAACCCTAAACCTGGTCCTCAGACAAACCCTAAACTGGTCCTCAGACAAACCCTAAACCTGGTCCTCAGCCAAACCCTAAACTGGTCCCTCGGCCAAACCCTAAACCTGGTCCTCAGACAAACCCTAAACTGGTCCTCAGACAAACCCTAAACCTGGTCCTCAGACAAACCCTAAACTGGTCCTCAGACAAACCCTAAACCTGGTCCTCAGACAAACCCTAAACTGGTCCTCAGACAAACCCTACACCTGGTCCTCAGACAAACCCTACACCTGGTCCTCAGCCAAACCCTAAACTGGTCCCTCGGCCAAACCCTAAACCTGGTTCTCAGACAAACCCTAAACCTGGTCCTCAGACAAACCCTAAACTGGTCCTCAGACAAACCCTAAACCTGGTCCTCAGCCAAACCCTAAACTGGTCCCTCGGCCAAACCCTAAACCTGGTCCTCAGACAAACCCTAAACCTGGTCCCACGGCCAAACCCTAAACTGGTCCTCAGCCAAACCCTAAACCTGGTCCTCAGACAAACCCTACACCTGGTCCTCAGACAAACCCTACACCTGTTCCTCAGACAAACCCTACACCTGGTCCTCAGACAAACCCTACACCTGGTCCTCAGCCAAACCCTAAACTGGTCCTCAGCCAAACCCTAAACCTGGTCCTCAGACAAACCCTACACCTGGTCCTCAGACAAACCCTACACCTATTCCTCAGACAAACCCTACACCTGGTCCTCAGACAAACCCTACACCTGGTCCTCAGACAAACCCTAAACTGGTCCTCAGCCAAACCCTAAACTGGTCCTCAGCCAAACCCTACACCTGGTCCTCAGACACACCCTACACCTGGTCCTCAGACAAACCCTAAACTGGTCCACAGCCAAACCCTAAACTGGTCCTCAGCCAAACCCTACACCTGGTCCTCAGACACACCCTACACCTGATCCTCAGACAAACCCTAAACCTGGTCCTCAGACAAACCCTAAACCTGGTCCTCAGACAAACCCTACACCTGGTCCTCAGACAAACCCTACACCTGGTCCTCAGCCAAACCCTAAACTGGTCCTCAGACACACCCTACACCTGGTCCTCAGACACACCCTACACCTGATCCTCAGACAAACCCTACACCTGGTCCTCAGCCAAACCCTAAACTGGTCCTCAGCCAAACCCTACACCTGGTCCTCAGACACACCCTACACCTGATCCTCAGACAAACCCTACACCTGGTCCTCAGCCAAACCCTAAACTGGTCCTCAGCCAAACCCTAAACCTGGTCCCTCGGCCAAACCCTACACCTGGTCCTCAGCCAAACCCTAAACTGGTCCTCAGCCAAACCCTAAACCTGGTCCCTCGGCCAAACCCTACACCTGGTCCTCAGCCAAACCCTAAACTGGTCCTCAGCCAAACCCTACACCTGGTCCTCAGACAAACCCTACACCTGGTCCTCAGACAAACCCTACACCTGGTCCTCAGACAAACCCTACACCTGGTCCTCAGACACACCCTACACCTGCTCCTCAGACAAACCCTACACCTGGTCCTCAGCCAAACCCTAAACTGGTCCTCAGCCAAACCCTAAACCTGGTCCCTCGGCCAAACCCTACACCTGGTCCTCAGCCAAACCCTAAACTGGTCCTCAGACAAACCCTACACCTGGTCCTCAGACACACCCTACACCTGATCCTCAGCCAAACCCTACACCTGGTCCTCAGCCAAACCCTACACCTGGTCCTCAGCCAAACCCTACACCTGGTCCTCAGCCAAACCCTAACCTTGGTCCTCAGCATAACCCTAACCTTAGTCCTCAGCATAACCCTAAACCTGGCCCTCAGCCTATCCCTAAACCTGGTCTGAAGCATAACCCTAACCTTGGTCCTCAGCCAAACCCTAAACCTGGTCCCTCGGCCAAACCCTACACCTGGTCCTCAGACAAACCCTAAACTGGTCCTCAGCCAAACCCTAAACCTGGTCCTCAGCATAACCCTAAACCTGGTCCTCAGCATAACCCTAAAACTGGTCCTCAGCATAACCGTAAAGTTGGTCTTCAACATAACCCTAAACCTCATCCTCTGCATAACTCTGACCATGTTTATCAGTACAACCCTAAACCTGGTCCTCAGGCTAACCCTGACCCTGCTCCTTAACATAACTGTTAACCTTAAGCTGACCATAGATGCTAACCTTGAATTTTTACCTAAGCCCTCACATAAACCTGATCCTCAATAAAACCTAACCCTGGTCCTCCTCACCTTAGAGTGATGATCCTAACCCTAACCCTGATCCTCTCCTAACCCTAACCCTAACCCTAGTCCAAGCTGTATCAGTGATCCTTAAATAACTCTAAATCTGTGTCTTCAACTAATCTCTCCCTAACTACGGTCCTTAACCTAGCCAAGACCTTACACCGTATGCTCTTCCTTACAGCTATGCCATGCACTCTTCCTTACCGCTATGCCATGCACTCTTCCTTACCGCTATGCCATGTACTCTTCCTTACCGCTATGTCATGTACTCTTCCCTACCGCTATGCCATGTACTCTTCCTTACCGCTATGCCATGTACTTGTCCTTACCGCGATGCCATGTACTCTTCCTTACCTCTATGTCATGTACTCTTCCTTACCTCTTTGTCATGTACTCTTCCTTACCGCTATGCCATGTACTCTTCCTTACCGCTATGCCATGTACTCTTCCTTACCGCTATTCCATGTACTCTTCCTTACCGCTATGCCATGTACTCTTCCTTACCGCTATGCCATGTACTCTTCCCTACCGCTATGCCATGTACTCTTCCCTACCGCTATGCCATGTACTCTTCCTTACCGCTATGTCATGTACTCTTCCTTACTGCTATGTCATGTACTCTTCCTTACTGCTATGTCATGTACTCTTCCTTACCGCTATGTCATGTACTCTTCCTTACCGCTATGCCATGTACTCGTCCTTACCGCTATGTCATGTACTCTTCCTTACTGCTATGTCATGTACTCTTCCTTACCTCTATGTTATGTACTCTTTCTTACCGCTATGCCATGTACTCTTCCTTACCGCTATGTCATGTACTCTTCCTTACCGCTATGCCATGCACTCGTCCTTACCGCTATGCCATGTACTCGTCCTTACTGCTATGTCATGTACTCTTCCTTACCGCTATGTCATGTACTCTTCCTTACCTCTATGTCATGTACTCTTCCTTACCTCTATGTTATGTACTCTTTCTTACCGCTATGCCATGTACTCTTCCTTACCGCTATGCCATGTACTCTTCCTTACCGCTATGCCATGTACTCTTCCTTACCGCTATTCCATGTACTCTTCCTTACCGCTATGCCATGTACTCTTCCTTACCTCTATGTCATGTACTCTTCCTTACCGCTATGTCATGTACTCTTCCTTACCGCTATGCCATGTACTCGTCCTTACCGCTATGCCATGTACTCTTCTTTACCGCTATGTCATGTACTCTTCCTTACCTCTATGTCATGTACTCTTTCTTACCGCTATGCCATGTACTCTTCCTTACCGCTATTCCATGTACTCTTCCTTACTGCTATGCCATGTACTCTTCCCTACCGCTATGCCATGTACTCTTCCTTACCTCTATGTCATGTACTCTTCCTTACCTCTATGTCATGTACTCTTTCTTACCGCTATGCCATGTACTCTTCCTTACCTCTATGTCATGTACTCTTTCTTACCGCTATGCCATGTACTCTTCCTTACCGCTATGCCATGTACTCTTCCTTACCGCTATGCCATGTACTCTTCCTTACCGCTATTCCATGTACTCTTCCTTACCGCTATGCCATGTACTCTTCCTTACCGCTATGCCATGTACTCTTCCTTACCGCTATGTCATGTACTCTTCCTTACCGGTATGCCATATACTCGTCCTTACCGCTATGCCATGTACTCTTCCTTACCGCTATGTCATGTACTCTTCCTTACCGCTATGCCATGTACTCGTCCTTACCGCTATGCCATGTACTCTTCCTTACCGCTATGTCATGTACTCTTCCTTACCGCTATGTCATGTACTCTTCCTTACCGCTATGTCATGTACTCTTCCTTACCTCTATGTCATGTACTCTTTCTTACCGCTATGCCATGTACTCTTCCTTACCGCTATGCCATGTACTCTTCCATACCGCTATGCCATGTACTCTTCCTTACCGCTATGCCATGTACTCTTCCTTACCACTATGCTACGTACTCGTCCTTACCGCTATGCCATGTACTCTTCCTTACCGCTATGTCATGTACTCTTCCTTACCGCTATGTCATGTACTCTTCCTTACCGCTATGTCATGTACTCTTCCTTACCTCTATGTCATGTACTCTTCCTTACCGCTATGCCATGTACTCGTCCTTACCGCTATGCCATGCACTCGTCCTTACCGATATGCCATGTACTCGTCCTTACCGCTATGTCATGTACTCTTCCTTACCACTATGTCATGTACTCTTCCTTACCTCTATGTCATGTACTCTTCCTTACCGCTATGCCATGTACTCTTTCTTACCGCTATGCCATGTACTCTTCCTTACCGCTATGCCATGTACTCTTCCTTACCGCTATGCCATGTACTCTTCCTTACCGCTATGTCATGTACTCTTCCTTACCGCTATGTCATGTACTCTTCCTTACCGCTATGTCATGTACTCTTCCCTACCGCTATGCCATGTACTCTTCCTTACCGCTATGCCATGTACTTGTCCTTACCGCGATGCCATGTACTCTTCCTTACCTCTATGTCATGTACTCTTCCTTACCTCTTTGTCATGTACTCTTCCTTACCGCTATGCCATGTACTCTTCCTTACCACTATGCCATGTACTCTTCCTTACCGCTATGTCATGTACTCTTCCTTACCGGTATGCCATGTACTCGTCCTTACCGCTATGCCATGTACTCTTCCATACCGCTATGTCATGTACTCTTCCTTACCGCTATGCCATGTACTCGTCCTTACCGCTATGTCATGTACTCTTCCTTACCGGTATGCCATGTACTCGTCCTTACCGCTATGCCATGTACTCTTCCTTACCGCTATGTCATGTACTCTTCCTTACCGCTATGCCATGTACTCGTCCTTACCGCTATGCCATGTACTCTTCCTTACCGCTATGTCATGTACTCTTCCTTACCGCTATGTCATGTACTCTTCCTTACCGCTATGTCATGTACTCTTCCTTACCTCTATGTCATGTACTCTTTCTTACCGCTATTCCATGTACTCTTCCTTACTGCTATGCCATGTACTCTTCCCTACCGCTATGCCATGTACTCTTCCTTACCTCTATGTCATGTACTCTTCCTTACCTCTATGTCATGTACTCTTTCTTACCGCTATGCCATGTACTCTTCCTTACCTCTATGTCATGTACTCTTTCTTACCGCTATGCCATGTACTCTTCCTTACCGCTATGCCATGTACTCTTCCTTACCGCTATGCCATGTACTCTTCCTTACCGCTATTCCATGTACTCTTCCTTACCGCTATGCCATGTACTCTTCCTTACCGCTATGCCATGTACTCTTCCTTACCGCTATGTCATGTACTCTTCCTTACCGGTATGCCATATACTCGTCCTTACCGCTATGCCATGTACTCTTCCTTACCGCTATGTCATGTACTCTTCCTTACCGCTATGCCATGTACTCGTCCTTACCGCTATGCCATGTACTCTTCCTTACCGCTATGTCATGTACTCTTCCTTACCTCTATGTCATGTACTCTTTCTTACCGCTATGCCATGTACTCTTCCTTACCGCTATGCCATGTACTCTTCCATACCGCTATGCCATGTACTCTTCCTTACCGCTATGCCATGTACTCTTCCTTACCACTATGCTACGTACTCGTCCTTACCGCTATGCCATGTACTCTTCCTTACCGCTATGTCATGTACTCTTCCTTACCGCTATGTCATGTACTCTTCCTTACCGCTATGTCATGTACTCTTCCTTACCTCTATGTCATGTACTCTTCCTTACCGCTATGCCATGTACTCGTCCTTACCGCTATGCCATGCACTCGTCCTTACCGATATGCCATGTACTCGTCCTTACCGCTATGTCATGTACTCTTCCTTACCACTATGTCATGTACTCTTCCTTACCTCTATGTCATGTACTCTTCCTTACCGCTATGCCATGTACTCTTTCTTACCGCTATGCCATGTACTCTTCCTTACCGCTATGCCATGTACTCTTCCTTACCGCTATGCCATGTACTCTTCCTTACCGCTATGTCATGTACTCTTCCTTACCGCTATGTCATGTACTCTTCCTTACCGCTATGTCATGTACTCTTCCCTACCGCTATGCCATGTACTCTTCCTTACCGCTATGCCATGTACTTGTCCTTACCGCGATGCCATGTACTCTTCCTTACCTCTATGTCATGTACTCTTCCTTACCTCTTTGTCATGTACTCTTCCTTACCGCTATGCCATGTACTCTTCCTTACCGCTATGCCATGTACTCTTCCTTACCGCTATGTCATGTACTCTTCCTTACCGGTATGCCATGTACTCGTCCTTACCGCTATGCCATGTACTCTTCCTTACCGCTATGTCATGTACTCTTCCTTACCGCTATGCCATGTACTCGTCCTTACCGCTATGCCATGTACTCTTCCTTACCGCTATGTCATGTACTCTTCCTTACCGCTATGTCATGTACTCTTCCTTACCGCTATGTCATGTACTCTTCCTTACCTCTATGTCATGTACTCTTTCTTACCGCTATGCCATGTACTCTTCCTTACCGCTATGCCATGTACTCTTCCATACCGCTATGCCATGTACTCTTCCTTACCACTATGCTACGTACTCGTCCTTACCGCTATGCCATGTACTCTTCCTTACCGCTATGTCATGTACTCTTCCTTACCGCTATGTCATGTACTCTTCCTTACCTCTATGTCATGTACTCTTCCTTACCGCTATGCCATGTACTCGTCCTTACCGCTATGCCATGCACTCGTCCTTACCGATATGCCATGTACTCATCCTTACCGCTATGTCATGTACTCTTCCTTACCACTATGTCATGTACTCTTCCTTACCTCTATGTCATGTACTCTTCCTTACCGCTATGCCATGTACTCTTTCTTACCGCTATGCCATGTACTCTTCCTTACCGCTATGCCATGTACTCTTCCTTACCGCTATGCCATGTACTCTTCCTTACCGCTATGCCATGTACTCTTCCTTACCGCTATGCCATGTACTCTTCCTTACCGCTATGCCATGTACTCTTCCTTACCGCTATGCCATGTACTCTTCCTTACCGCTATGTCATGTACTCTTCCTTACCGCTATGTCATGTACTCTTCCCTACCGCTATGCCATGTACTCTTCCTTACCGCTATGCCATGTACTTGTCCTTACCGCGATGCCATGTACTCTTCCTTGAATATAAAGGGGTGGGTCCTGCGCAAATCGTGCCACTCAAATAAAATACACAAATTCAAAATAATATAAATATGTGCATACATACAATGCCGTGAAAAAAAATATAGTCCAAAAAACAGCACGCATAAAAATATATAAAAAATATATAAAAAAATGGAAAAAAGGTTTAATGATAGAACAATAATAAAATGTCCGCTACTCAAGGCTCCCAGAACTCTCACCTTTAAACGAAGTGAATAAGCAAATCAAACAAACTCCAGGATTCTCTTATTTCATTCATAAATAATAAATAATAGCCATCAGGCAATCCAAAGGAGGGATGCAATGATACAATTCCGCCACTAGAGGGCCAGTCCCAGCTTCCAGAATAGCTGAAATGGATCTTCACTTCTATTTCACAGTGTATGGCTCAAAATAAGAGAGAGGAGGGGGAGAGAGAGAAACAGGAGACTTCCATAGTGTAGTAGTTTAAAAAACGGCATGTCATGTACTCTCTTATTTTGAGCCATACACTGTGAAATAGAAGTGAAGATCCATTTCAGCTATTCTGGAAGCTGGGACTGGTCCTTCCTTACCTCTATGTTATGTACTCTTTCTTACCGCTATGCCATGTACTCTTCCTTACCGCTATGTCATGTACTCTTCCTTACCGCTATGCCATGCACTCGTCCTTACCGCTATGCCATGTACTCGTCCTTACTGCTATGTCATGTACTCTTCCTTACCGCTATGTCATGTACTCTTCCTTACCTCTATGTCATGTACTCTTCCTTACCTCTATGTCATGTACTCTTTCTTACCGCTATGCCATGTACTCTTCCTTACCGCTATGCCATGTACTCTTCCTTACCGCTATGCCATGTACTCTTCCTTACCGCTATTCCATGTACTCTTCCTTACCGCTATGCCATGTACTCTTCCTTACCGCTATGTCATGTACTCTTCCTTACCGCTATGCCATGCACTCTTCCTTACCGCTATGCCATGTACTCTTCCTTACCGCTATGTCATGTACTCTTCCTTACCGCTATGCCATGTACTCTTCCTTACCGCTATTCCATGTACTCTTCCTTACCGCTATGCCATGTACTCTTCCTTACCGCTATGTCATGTACTCGTCCTTACCGCTATGCCATGTACTCTTTCTTACCGCTATGTCATGTACTCTTCTTTACCGCTATGTCATGTACTCTTCCTTACCTCTATGTCATGTACTCTTCCTTACCTCTATGTCATGTACTCTTCCTTACCGCTATGTCATGTACTCTTCCTTACCGCTATGCCATGTACTCGTCCTTACCGCTATGCCATGTACTCTTTCTTACCGCTATGTCATGTACTCTTCTTTACCGCTATGTCATGTACTCTTCCTTACCTCTATGTCATGTACTCTTTCTTACCGCTATGCCATGTACTCTTCCTTACCGCTATTCCATGTACTCTTCCCTACCGCTATGCCATGTACTCTTCCTTACCTCTATGTCATGTACTCTTCCTTACCTCTATGTCATGTACTCTTTCTTACCGCTATGCCATGTACTCTTCCTTACCGCTATGCCATGTACTCTTCCTTACCTCTATGTCATGTACTCTTTCTTACCGCTATGCCATGTACTCTTCCTTACCGCTATGCCATGTACTCTTCCTTACCGCTATGCCATGTACTCTTCCTTACCGCTATTCCATGTACTCTTCCTTACCGCTATGCCATGTACTCTTCCTTACCGCTATGCCATGTACTCTTCCTTACCGCTATGTCATGTACTCGTCCTTACCGCTATGCCATGTACTCTTCCTTACCGCTATGTCATGTACTCTTCCTTACCGCTATGCCATGTACTCGTCCTTACCGCTATGCCATGTACTCTTCCTTACCGCTATGTCATGTACTCTTCCTTACCGCTATGTCATGTACTCTTCCTTACCGCTATGTCATGTACTCTTCCTTACCTCTATGTCATGTACTCTTTCTTACCGCTATGCCATGTACTCTTCCTTACCGCTATGCCATGTACTCTTCCATACCGCTATGCCATGTACTCTTCCTTACCACTATGCTACGTACTCGTCCTTACCGCTATGCCATGTACTCTTCCTTACCGCTATGTCATGTACTCTTCCTTACCGCTATGTCATGTACTCTTCCTTACCTCTATGTCATGTACTCTTCCTTACCGCTATGCCATGTACTCGTCCTTACCGCTATGCCATGCACTCGTCCTTACCGCTATGCCATGTACTCGTCCTTACCGCTATGTCATGTACTCTTCCTTACCACTATGTCCATGTACTCTTCCTTACCTCTATGTCATGTACTCTTCCTTACCGCTATGCCATGTACTCTTTCTTACCGCTATGCCATGTACTCTTCCTTACCGCTATGCCATGTACTCTTCCTTACCGCTATGCCATGTACTCTTCCTTACCGCTATGTCATGTACTCTTCCTTACCGCTATGTCATGTACTCTTCCTTACCGCTATGTCATGTACTCTTCCTTACCGCTATGCCATGTACTCTTCCTACCGCTATGCCATGTACTCTTCCTTACCTCTATGTCATGTACTCTTCCTTACCGCTATGCCATGTACTCTTCCTTACCGCTATGTCATGTACTCTTCCTTACCGCTATGTCATGTACTCTTCCTTACCGCTATGTCATGTACTCTTCCTTACCTCTATGTCATGTACTTTTTCCTTACCGCTATGTCATGTACTCTTCCTTACCGCTATGTCATGTACTCTTCCTTACCGCTATGTCATGTACTCTTCCTTACCGCTATGCCATATAATATTCCTTACTTTGCTTTAATCGGAGTCTCCAGATGATGGTTGTGAAGACAAGGCCAGACATGAGGAGAAGGCTGAGGAGGAGAGCGCAGACGATAATGAAGTAGGAGTGGGTGGAATCACTGCGGACAGGGGGCGACCCTAAGACACAAAAAGTTGGGATTAGTGTGATAAAGCCAAACAGAAATATAAAGGGAAGGCCTCACCGAGCACTAGGGCTGTGAGCCGTATTATAGCATGCAGGACATAAAAGCCTCATAAATGACTTTCCATTCTAAAGGCCACCATCCCTGGACACACCCGGACACACCTGGACACACCTGGACACACCTGGGCAGAATATGAGGCAGGAAATTGGAACTTTCTGCACAGAATTCTCCTCATATTCAGTTCCAACTAAGCAGAATTCACACCAACAACCATTCTGAGATGGGGGGGGGGGGAGGATTGTGCAGTCCAGAAGATGGAGAGATGTGCAGGTGAAGGATGGAGGACCATTGCCACCCCTCCCCCATAGAATATAGTAAGGAGCCACCATCATAATCCTCTTGGTGGGTGGATGAGCGGACGCTGCTGTGAAATGCTGAGAAAATGAGAAATATGACCAATCAATAAATAATACCTGTCAGGGGTGAAGTCAGGTCCAAATGTGTGCTGGATGAGGTCACTGTGGTCATCCCATCATAGAAGTCACCTGACCCTGGAAAAGCAAAGAAATGTACATAAAAAGAAGACGGATTGTAAGACGGAAATAAGAGAATTTACTGAAGAAAGAAATTCAATCGCTTCACTTCTACAGCAAAATAGTGTGGGGGGGGAGGGGGGGTTCTGAAAGCCCAGATAGTTTCCCTTTCCCATAATGGCTACAGACAGGGAGGTCACGATATCTGTCCATGGTGTGATCACAGAAAGGGAGGTCACGATATCTGTCCATGGTGTGATCACAGACAGGGAGGTCACGATATCTGTCCATGGTGTGATCACAGAAAGGGAGGTCACGATATCTGTCCATGGTGTGATCACAGACAGGGAGGTCACGATATCTGTCCATGGTGTGATCACAGAAAGGGAGGTCACGATATCTGTCCATGGTGTGATCACAGACATGGAGGCCACGATATCTGTCCATGGTGTGATCACAGACAGGGAGGCCACGATATCTGTCCATGGTGTGATCACCGACAGGGAGGTCACGATATCTGTCCATGGTGTGATCACAGACAGGGAGGTCACGATATCTGTCCATGGTGTGATCACAGAAAGGGAGGTCACGATATCTGTCCATGGTGGTGTGATCACAGACATGGAGGCCACGATATCTGTCCATGGTGTGATCACAGACAGGGAGGCCACGATATCTGTCCATGGTGTGATCACCGACAGGGAGGTCACGATATCTGTCCATGGTGTGATCACAGACAGGGAGGCCACGATATCTGTCCATGGTGTGATCACAGACAGGGAGGCCACGATATCTGTCCATGGTGTGATCACCGACAGGGAGGTCACGATATCTGTCCATGGTGTGATCACAGACAGGGGGGTCACGATATCTGTCCATGGTGTGATCACAGACATGGAGGCCACGATATCTGTCCATGGTGTGATCACAGACAGGGAGGCCACGATATCTGTCCATGGTGTGATCACAGACAGGGAGGCCACGATATCTGTCCATGGTGTGATCACCGACAGGGAGGTCACGATATCTGTCCATGGTGTGATCACAGACAGGGAGGCCACGATATCTGTCCATGGTGTGATCACAGACAGGGAGGCCACGATATCTGTCCATGGTGTGATCACCGACAGGGAGGTCACGATATCTGTCCATGGTGTGATCACAGACAGGGGGGTCACGATATCTGTCCATGGTGTGATCACAGACAGGGAGGCCACGATATCTGTCCATGGTGTGATCACAGACAGGGAGGCCACGATATCTGTCCATGGTGTGATCACAGACAGGGAGGTCACGATATCTGTCCATGGTGTGATCACAGACAGGGAGGTCACGATATCTGTCCATGGTGTGATCACAGACAGGGAGGCCACGATATCTGTCCATGGTGTGATCACAGACAGGGAGGCCACGATATCTGTCCATGGTGTGATCACAGACAGGGAGGCCACGATATCTGTCCATGGTGTGATCACAGACAGGGAGGCCACGATATCTGTCCATGGTGTGATCACCGACAGGGAGGCCACAATATCTGTCCACTGGTGTGATCACAGACAGGGAGGTCACGATATCTGTCCATGGTGTGATCACAGACAGGGAGGCCACGATATCTGTCCATGGTGTGATCACAGACAGGGAGGCCACGATATCTGTCCATGGTGTGATCACAGACAGGGAGGCCACGATATCTGTCCATGGTGTGATCACAGACAGGGAGGCCACGATATCTGTCCATGGTGTGATAACAGACAGGGAGGCCACGATATCTGTCCATGGTGTGATCACAGACAGGGAGGCCACGATATCTGTCCATGGTGTGATCACAGACAGGGAGGTCACGATATCTGTCCATGGTGTGATCACCGACAGGGAGGTCACGATATCTGTCCATGTGTGATCACAGACAGGGAGGTCACGATATCTGTCCATGGTGTGATCACAGACAGGGAGGCACGATATCTGTCCATGGTGTGATCACAGACATGGAGGTCACGATATCTGTCCATGGTGTGATCACAGACAGGGAGGTCACGATATCTGTCCATGGTGTGATCACAGACAGGGAGGCCACGATATCTGTCCATGGTGTGATCACAGACAGGGAGGTCACGATATCTGTCCATGGTGTGATCACAGACAGGGAGGCCACGATATCTGTCCATGGTGTGATCACAGACAGGAGGTCACGATATCTGTCCATGGTGTGATCACAGACAGGGAAATCACGATATCTGTCCATGGTGTGATCACAGACAGGGAGGCCACGATATCTGTCCATGGTGTGATCACAGACAGGGAGGCCACGATATCTGTCCATGGTGTGATCACAGACAGGGAAATCACGATATCTGTCCATGGTGTGATCACAGACATGGAGGTCACGATATCTGTCCATGGTGTGATCACAGACAGGGAGGTCACGATATCTGTCCATGGTGTGATCACAGACAGGGAAATCACGATATCTGTCCATGGTGTGATCACAGACAGGGAGGTCACGATATCTGTCCATGGTGTGATCACAGACAGGGAGGCCACGATATCTGTCCATGGTGTGATCACAGACATGGAGGTCACGATATCTGTCCATGGTGTGATCACAGACAGGGAGGCCACGATATCTGTCCATGGTGTGATCACAGACAGGGAGGCCATGATATCTGTCCATGGTGTGATCACAGACAGGGAGGCCACGATATCTGTCCATGGTGTGATCACAGACAGGGAGGCCATGATATCTGTCCATGGTGTGATCACAGACAGGGAGGTCACGATATCTGTCCATGGTGTGATCACAGACAGGGATGTCACGATATCTGTCCATGGTGTGATCACAGACAGGGAGGCCACGATATCTGTCCATGGTGTGATCACAGACAGGGAGGTCACGATATCTGTCCATGGTGTGATCACAGACAGGGAGGCCACGATATCTGTCCATGGTGTGATCACCGACAGGGAGGCCACAATATCTGTCCATGGTGTGATCACAGACAGGGAGGTCACGATATCTGTCCATGGTGTGATCACAGACAGGGAGGCCACGATATCTGTCCATGGTGTGATCACAGACAGGGAGGCCACGATATCTGTCCATGGTGTGATCACAGACAGGGAGGCCACGATATCTGTCCATGGTGTGATCACAGACAGGGAGGCCACGATATCTGTCCATGGTGTGATCACAGACAGGGAGGTCACGATATCTGTCCATGGTGTGATCACAGACAGGGAGGCCACGATATCTGTCCATGGTGTGATCACAGACAGGGAGGTCACGATATCTGTCCATGGTGTGATCACAGACAGGGAGGCCACGATATCTGTCCATGGTGTGATCACAGACAGGGAGGCCACGATATCTGTCCATGGTGTGATCACCGACAGGGAGGTCACGATATCTGTCCATGGTGTGATCACAGACAGGGGGGTCACGATATCTGTCCATGGTGTGATCACAGACATGGAGGCCACGATATCTGTCCATGGTGTGATCACAGACAGGGAGGCCACGATATCTGTCCATGGTGTGATCACAGACAGGGAGGCCACGATATCTGTCCATGGTGTGATCACCGACAGGGAGGTCACGATATCTGTCCATGGTGTGATCACAGACAGGGAGGCCACGATATCTGTCCATGGTGTGATCACAGACAGGGAGGCCACGATATCTGTCCATGGTGTGATCACCGACAGGGAGGTCACGATATCTGTCCATGGTGTGATCACAGACAGGGGGGTCACGATATCTGTCCATGGTGTGATCACAGACAGGGAGGCCACGATATCTGTCCATGGTGTGATCACAGACAGGGAGGCCACGATATCTGTCCATGGTGTGATCACAGACAGGGAGGTCACGATATCTGTCCATGGTGTGATCACAGACAGGGAGGTCACGATATCTGTCCATGGTGTGATCACAGACAGGGAGGCCACGATATCTGTCCATGGTGTGATCACAGACAGGGAGGCCACGATATCTGTCCATGGTGTGATCACAGACAGGGAGGCCACGATATCTGTCCATGGTGTGATCACAGACAGGGAGGTCACGATATCTGTCCATGGTGTGATCACAGACAGGGAGGCCACGATATCTGTCCATGGTGTGATCACCGACAGGGAGGCCACGATATCTGTCCATGGTGTGATCACCGACAGGGAGGCCACGATATCTGTCCATGGTGTGATCACAGACAGGGAGTCACGATATCTGTCCATGGTGTGATCACAGACAGGGAGGTCACGATATCTGTCCATGGTGTGATCACAGACAGGGAGGCCACGATATCTGTCCATGGTGTGATCACAGACAGGGAGGTCACGATATCTGTCCATGGTGTGATCACAGACAGGGAGGTCACGATATCTGTCCATGGTGTGATCACAGACAGGGAGGCCACGATATCTGTCCATGGTGTGATCACAGACAGGGAGGTCACGATATCTGTCCATGGTGTGATCACAGACAGGGAGGCCACGATATCTGTCCATGGTGTGATCACCGACAGGGAGGTCACGATATCTGTCCATGGTGTGATCACAGACAGGGAGGTCACGATATCTGTCCATGGTGTGATCACAGACAGGGAGGCCACGATATCTGTCCATGGTGTGATCACCGACAGGGAGGCCACAATATCTGTCCATGGTGTGATCACAGACAGGGAGGTCACGATATCTGTCCATGGTGTGATCACAGACAGGGAGGCCACGATATCTGTCCATGGTGTGATCACAGACAGGGAGGCCACGATATCTGTCCATGGTGTGATCACAGACAGGGAGGCCACGATATCTGTCCATGGTGTGATCACAGACAGGGAGGCCACGATATCTGTCCATGGTGTGATCACAGACAGGGAGGCCACGATATCTGTCCATGGTGTGATCACAGACAGGGAGGCCACGATATCTGTCCATGGTGTGATCACAGACAGGGAGGTCACGATATCTGTCCATGGTGTGATCACCGACAGGGAGGTCACGATATCTGTCCATGGTGTGATCACAGACAGGGAGGTCACGATATCTGTCCATGGTGTGATCACAGACAGGGAGGCCACGATATCTGTCCATGGTGTGATCACAGACAGGGAGGTCACGATATCTGTCCATGGTGTGATCACAGACAGGGAGGCCACGATATCTGTCCATGGTGTGATCACAGACAGGGAGGCCACGATATCTGTCCATGGTGTGATCACAGACAGGGAGGTCACGATATCTGTCCATGGTGTGATCACAGACAGGGAGGCCACGATATCTGTCCATGGTGTGATCACAGACAGGGAGGTCACGATATCTGTCCATGGTGTGATCACAGACAGGGAAATCACGATATCTGTCCATGGTGTGATCACAGACAGGGAGGCCACGATATCTGTCCATGGTGTGATCACAGACAGGGAGGCCACGATATCTGTCCATGGTGTGATCACAGACAGGGAAGTCACGATATCTGTCCATGGTGTGATCACAGACATGGAGGTCACGATATCTGTCCATGGTGTGATCACAGACAGGGAGGTCACGATATCTGTCCATGGTGTGATCACAGACAGGGAAGTCACGATATCTGTCCATGGTGTGATCACAGACAGGGAGGTCACGATATCTGTCCATGGTGTGATCACAGACAGGGAGGCCACGATATCTGTCCATGGTGTGATCACAGACAGGGAGGTCACGATATCTGTCCATGGTGTGATCACAGACAGGGAGGCCACGATATCTGTCCATGGTGTGATCACAGACAGGGAGGCCATGATATCTGTCCATGGTGTGATCACAGACAGGGAGGCCACGATATCTGTCCATGGTGTGATCACAGACAGGGAGGCCATGATATCTGTCCATGGTGTGATCACAGACAGGGAGGTCACGATATCTGTCCATGGTGTGATCACAGACAGGGATGTCACGATATCTGTCCATGGTGTGATCACAGACAGGGAGGCCACGATATCTGTCCATGGTGTGATCACAGACAGGGAGGTCACGATATCTGTCCATGGTGTGATCACAGACAGGGAGGCCACGATATCTGTCCATGGTGTGATCACCGACAGGGAGGCCACAATATCTGTCCATGGTGTGATCACAGACAGGGAGGTCACGATATCTGTCCATGGGTGATCACAGACAGGGAGGCCACGATATCTGTCCATGGTGTGATCACAGACAGGGAGGCCACGATATCTGTCCATGGTGTGATCACAGACAGGGAGGCCACGATATCTGTCCATGGTGTGATCACAGACAGGGAGGCCACGATATCTGTCCATGGTGTGATCACAGACAGGGAGGTCACGATATCTGTCCATGGTGTGATCACAGACAGGGAGGCCACGATATCTGTCCATGGTGTGATCACAGACAGGGAGGTCACGATATCTGTCCATGGTGTGATCACCGACAGGGAGGTCACGATATCTGTCCATGTGTGATCACAGACAGGGAGGTCACGATATCTGTCCATGGTGTGATCACAGACAGGGAGGCCACGATATCTGTCCATGTGTGATCACCGACAGGGAGGTCACGATATCTGTCCATGGTGTGATCACAGACAGGGAGGTCACGATATCTGTCCATGGTGTGATCACAGACAGGGAGGCCACGATATCTGTCCATGGTGTGATCACAGACATGGAGGTCACGATATCTGTCCATGGTGTGATCACAGACAGGGAGGTCACGATATCTGTCCATGGTGTGATCACAGACAGGGAGGCCACGATATCTGTCCATGGTGTGATCACAGACAGGGAGGTCACGATATCTGTCCATGGTGTGATCACAGACAGGGAGGCCACGATATCTGTCCATGGTGTGATCACAGACAGGGAGGTCACGATATCTGTCCATGGTGTGATCACAGACAGGGAAATCACGATATCTGTCCATGGTGTGATCACAGACAGGGAGGCCACGATATCTGTCCATGGTGTGATCACAGACAGGGAGGCCACGATATCTGTCCATGGTGTGATCACAGACAGGGAAATCACGATATCTGTCCATGGTGTGATCACAGACATGGAGGTCACGATATCTGTCCATGGTGTGATCACAGACAGGGAGGTCACGATATCTGTCCATGGTGTGATCACAGACAGGGAAATCACGATATCTGTCCATGGTGTGATCACAGACAGGGAGGTCACGATATCTGTCCATGGTGTGATCACAGACAGGGAGGCCACGATATCTGTCCATGGTGTGATCACAGACAGGGAGGCCACGATATCTGTCCATGGTGTGATCACAGACAGGGAGGCCACGATATCTGTCCATGGTGTGATCACAGACAGGGAGGCCACGATATCTGTCCATGGTGTGATCACCGACAGGGAGGTCACGATATCTGTCCATGGTGTGATCACAGACAGGGGGGTCACGATATCTGTCCA
This sequence comes from Lithobates pipiens, assembly GCF_037356315.1. Lineage (NCBI taxonomy): Eukaryota > Metazoa > Chordata > Amphibia > Anura > Ranidae > Lithobates > Lithobates pipiens. The sequence goes on from NW_027507761.1 coordinate 138,142, forward strand.
TGGTGTGATCACAGACAGGGAGGCCACGATATCTGTCCATGGTGTGATCACAGACAGGGAGGCCACGATATCTGTCCATGGTGTGATCACAGACAGGGAGGTCACGATATCTGTCCATGGTGTGATCACAGACAGGGAGGTCACGATATCTGTCCATGGTGTGATCACAGACAGGGAGGCCACGATATCTGTCCATGGTGTGATCACAGACTGGGAGGCCACGATATCTGTCCATGGTGTGATCACAGACAGGGAGGCCACGATATCTGTCCATGGTGTGATCACAGACAGGGAGGTCACGATATCTGTCCATGGTGTGATCACAGACAGGGAGGTCACGATATCTGTCCATGGTGTGATCACCGACAGGGAGGCCACGATATCTGTCCATGGTGTGATCACCGACAGGGAGGCCACGATATCTGTCCATGGTGTGATCACAGACAGGGAGGCCACGATATCTGTCCATGGTGTGATCACAGACAGGGAGGTCACGATATCTGTCCATGGTGTGATCACAGACAGGGAGGCCACGATATCTGTCCATGGTGTGATCACAGACAGGGAGGTCACGATATCTGTCCATGGTGTGCTCACAGACAGGGAGGTCACGATATCTGTCCATGGTGTGATCACCGACAGGGAGGCCACGATATCTGTCCATGGTGTGATCACAGACAGGGAGGTCACGATATCTGTCCATGGTGTGATCACAGACAGGGAGGCCACGATATCTGTCCATGGGTGTGATCACCGACAGGGAGGTCACGATATCTGTCCATGGTGTGATCACAGACAGGGAGGTCACGATATCTGTCCATGGTGTGATCACAGACAGGGAGGCCACGATATCTGTCCATGGTGTGATCACCGACAGGGAGGCCACAATATCTGTCCATGGTGTGATCACAGAAAGGGAGGTCACGATATCTGTCCATGGTGTGATCACAGACAGGGAGGCCACGATATCTGTCCATGGTGTGATCACAGACAGGGAGGCCACGATATCTGTCCATGGTGTGATCACAGACAGGGAGGCCACGATATCTGTCCATGGTGTGATCACAGACAGGGAGGCCACGATATCTGTCCATGGTGTGATCACAGACAGGGAGGCCACGATATCTGTCCATGGTGTGATCACAGACAGGGAGGCCACGATATCTGTCCATGGTGTGATCACAGACAGGGAGGTCACGATATCTGTCCATGGTGTGATCACCGACAGGGAGGTCACGATATCTGTCCATGTGTGATCACAGACAGGGAGGTCACGATATCTGTCCATGGTGTGATCACAGACAGGGAGGCCACGATATCTGTCCATGGTGTGATCACAGACATGGAGGTCACGATATCTGTCCATGGTGTGATCACAGACAGGGAGGTCACGATATCTGTCCATGGTGTGATCACAGACAGGGAGGCCACGATATCTGTCCATGGTGTGATCACAGACAGGGAGGTCACGATATCTGTCCATGGTGTGATCACAGACAGGGAGGCCACGATATCTGTCCATGGTGTGATCACAGACAGGGAGGTCACGATATCTGTCCATGGTGTGATCACAGACAGGGAAATCACGATATCTTGTCCATGGTGTGATCACAGACAGGGAGGCCACGATATCTGTCCATGGTGTGATCACAGACAGGGAGGCCACGATATCTGTCCATGGTGTGATCACAGACAGGGAAATCACGATATCTGTCCATGGTGTGATCACAGACATGGAGGTCACGATATCTGTCCATGTGTGATCACAGACAGGGAGGTCACGATATCTGTCCATGGTGTGATCACAGACAGGGAAATCACGATATCTGTCCATGGTGTGATCACAGACAGGGAGGTCACGATATCTGTCCATGGTGTGATCACAGACAGGGAGGCCACGATATCTGTCCATGGTGTGATCACAGACATGGAGGTCACGATATCTGTCCATGGTGTGATCACAGACAGGGAGGCCACGATATCTGTCCATGGTGTGATCACAGACAGGGAGGCCATGATATCTGTCCATGGTGTGATCACAGACAGGGAGGCCACGATATCTGTCCATGGTGTGATCACAGACAGGGAGGCCATGATATCTGTCCATGGTGTGATCACAGACAGGGAGGTCACGATATCTGTCCATGGTGTGATCACAGACAGGGATGTCACGATATCTGTCCATGGTGTGATCACAGACAGGGAGGCCACGATATCTGTCCATGGTGTGATCACAGACAGGGAGGTCACGATATCTGTCCATGGTGTGATCACAGACAGGGAGGCCACGATATCTGTCCATGGTGTGATCACAGACAGGGAGGTCACGATATCTGTCCATGGTGTGATCACAGACAAGGAGGTCACGATATCTGTCCATGGTGTGATCACAGACAGGGAGGGTCACGATATCTGTCCATGGTGTGATCACAGACAAGGAGGCCACGATATCTGTCCATGGTGTGATCACAGACAGGGAGGCCACGATATCTGTCCATGGTGTGATCACAGACAGGGAGGCCACGATATCTGTCCATGGTGTGATCACCAACAGGGAGGTCACGATATCTGTCCATGGTGTGATCACAGACAGGGAGGCCACGATATCTGTCCATGGTGTGATCACAGACAGGGAGGCCACGATATCTGTCCATGGTGTGATCACAGACAGGGATGTCACGATATCTGTCCATGGTGTGATCACAGACAGGGAGGCCACGATATCTGTCCATGGTGCGACCACAGACAGGGAGGCCACGATATCTGTCCATGGTGTGATCACAGACAGGGAGGCCACGATATCTGTCCATGGTGTGATCACAGACAGGGAGGTCACGATATCTGTCCATGGTGTGATCACAGACAGGGAGGTCACGATATCTGTCCATGGTGTGATCACAGACAGGGAAATCACGATATCTGTCCATGGTGTGATCACAGACAGGGAGGTCACGATATCTGTCCATGGTGTGATCACAGACAGGGAGGCCACGATATCTGTCCATGGTGTGATCACCGACAGGAAGGCCACGATATCTGTCCATGGTGTGATCACAGACAGGGAGGCACGATATCTGTCCATGGTGTGATCACAGACAGGGAGGTCACGATATCTGTCCATGGTGTGATCACAGACAGGGAGGTCACGATATCTGTCCATGGTGTGATCACAGACAGGGAGCCACGATATCTGTCCATGGTGTGATCACAGACAGGGAGGCCACGATATCTGTCCATGGTGTGATCACAGACAGGGAGGTCACGATATCTGTCCATGGTGTGATCACAGACAGGGAGGCCACGATATCTGTCCATGGTGTGATCACAGACAGGGAGGCCACGATATCTGTCCATGGTGTGATCACAGACAGGGAGGCCACGATATCTGTCCATGGTGTGATCACAGACAGGAGGTCACGATATCTGTCCATGGTGTGATCACAGACAGGGAGGCCACGATATCTGTCCATGGTGTGATCACAGACAGGGAGGCCACGATATCTGTCCATGGTGTGATCACAGACAGGGAGGTCACGATATCTGTCCATGGTGTGATCACAGACAGGGAGGCCACGATATCTGTCCATGGTGTGATCACAGACAGGGAGGCCACGATATCTGTCCATGGTGTGATCACAGACAGGGAGGGCCACGATATCTGTCCATGGTGTGATCACAGACAGGGAGGCCACGATATCTGTCCATGGTGTGATCACAGACAGGGAGGTCACGATATCTGTCCATGGTGTGATCACAGACAGGGAGGTCACGATATCTGTCCATGGTGTGATCACAGACAGGGAGGCCACGATATCTGTCCATGGTGTGATCACAGACAGGGAGGCCACGATATCTGTCCATGGTGTGATCACAGACAGGGAGGCCACGATTATCTGTCCATGGTGTGATCACAGACAGGGAGGCACGATATCTGTCCATGGTGTGATCACAGACAGGGAGGTCACGATATCTGTCCATGGTGTGATCACAGACAGGAGGCACGATATCTGTCCATGGTGTGATCACCGACAGGGAGGCCACGATATCTGTCCATGGTGTGATCACAGACAGGGAGGCACGATATCTGTCCATGGTGTGATCACAGACAGGAGGCCACGATATCTGTCCATGGTGTGATCACAGACAGGGAGGTCACGATATCTGTCCATGGTGTGATCACAGACAGGGAGGCACGATATCTGTCCATGGTGTGATCACAGACAGGGAGGCCACGATATCCTGTCCATGGTGTGATCACAGACAGGGAGGTCACGATATCTGTCCATGGTGTGATCACAGACCAGGGAGGCCACGATATCTGTCCATGGTGTGATCACCGACAGGGAGGC
>NW_027507761.1:142690-266957 GCF_037356315.1 Lithobates pipiens
GATATCTGTCCATGGTGTGATCACAGACAAGGAGGCCACGATATCTGTCCATGGTGTGATCACAGACAGGGAGGCCACGATATCTGTCCATGGTGTGATCACAGACAGGGAGGTCACGATATCTGTCCATGGTGTGATCACAGACAGGGAGGCCACGATATCTGTCCATGGTGTGATCACAGACAAGGAGGCCACGATATCTGTCCATGGTGTGATCACAGACAGGGAGGCCACGATATCTGTCCATGGTGTGATCACAGACAAGGAGGTCACGATATCTGTCCATGGTGTGATCACAGACAGGGAGGTCACGATATCTGTCCATGGTGTGATCACAGACAGGGAGGCCACGATATCTGTCCATGGTGTGATCACAGACAGGGAGGCCACGATATCTGTCCATGGTGTGATCACAGACAGGGAGGTCACAATATTTGTCCATGGTGTGATCACAGACAGGGAGGTCACGATATCTGTCCATGGTGTGATCACAGACAGGGATGTCACGATATCTGTCCATGGTGTGATCACAGACAGGGAGGCCACGATATCTGTCCATGGTGTGATCACAGACAGGGAGGCCACGATATCTGTCCATGGTGTGATCACAGACAGGGAGGTCACGATATCTGTCCATGGTGTGATCACAGACAGGGAGGTCACGATATCTGTCCATGGTGTGATCACAGACAGGGAGGTCACGATATCTGTCCATGGTGTGATCACAGACAGGGAGGCCACGATATCTGTCCATGGTGTGATCACAGACAGGGAGGTCACGATATCTGTCCATGTGTGATCACAGACAGGGAGGTCACGATATCTGTCCATGGTGTGATCACAGACAGGGATGTCACGATATCTGTCCATGGTGTGATCACAGACAGGGAGGCCACGATATCTGTCCATGGTGTGATCACAGACCGGGAGGCCACGATATCTGTCCATGGTGTGATCACAGACAGGGAGGCCACGTGATCTGTCCATGGTGTGATCACAGACAAGGAGGTCACGATATCTGTCCATGGTGTGATCACAGACAGGAAGGCCACGATATCTGTCCATGGTGTGATCACAGACAGGGAGGCCACGATATCTGTCCATGGAGTGATCACAGACAGGGAGGCCACGATATCTGTCCATGGTGTGATCACAGACAGGGAGGTCACGATATCTGTCCATGGTGTGATCACAGACAGGGAGGCCACGATATCTGACCATGGTGTGATCACAGACAGGGAGGCCATGATATCTGTCCATCTTGTGATCACAGACAGGGAGGTCACGATATCCGTCCATGGTGTGATCACAGACAGGGAGGTCACGATATCTGTCCATGGTGTGATCACAGACAGGGATGTCACGATATCTGTCCATGGTGTGATCACAGACAGGGAGGTCACGATATCTGTCCATGGTGTGATCACAGACAGGGAGGTCACGATATCTGTCCATGGTGTGATCACAGACAGGGAGGCCACGATATCTGTCCATGGTGTGATCACAGACAGGGAGGCCACGATAACTGTCCATGGTGTGATCACAGACAGGGAGGTCACGATATCTGTCCATGGTGTGATCACAGACAGGGAGGTCACGATATCTGTCCATGGTGTGATCACAGACAGGGAGGCCACGATATCTGTCCATGGTGTGATCACAGACAAGGAGGTCACGATATCTGTCCATGGTGTGATCACAGACAAGGAGGTCACGATATCTGTCCATGGTGTGATCACAGACAGGGAGGTCACGATATCTGTCCATGGTGTGATCACAGACAGGGAGGCCACGATATCTGTCCATGGTGTGATCACAGACAGGGAGGCCACGATATCTGTCCATGGTGTGATCACAGACAGGGAGGCCACGATATCTGTCCATGGTGTGATCACAGACAAGGAGGTCACGATATCTGTCCATGGTGTGATCACAGACAGGGAGGTCACGATATCTGTCCATGGTGTGATCACAGACAGGGAGGCCACGATATCTGTCCATGGTGTGATCACAGACGGGGAGGTCACGATATCTGTCCATGTGTGATCACAGACAGGGAGGCCACAATATCTGTCCATGGTGTGATCACAGACAGGGAGGCCACGATATCTGTCCATGGTGTGATCACAGACAGGGAGGTCACGATATCTGTCCATGGTGCGATCACATACAGGGAGGTCACGATATCTGTCCATGGTGTGATCACAGACAGGGGGGTCACGATATCTGTCCATGGTGTGATCACAGACAGGGAGGCCACGATATCTGTCCATGGTGCGATCACATACAGGGAGGTCACGATATCTGTCCATGGTGTGATCACAGACAGGGAGGTCACGATATCTGTCCATGGTGTGATCACAGACAGGGAGGTCACGATATCTGTCCATGGTGTGATCACAGACAGGGAGGTCACGATATCTGTCCATGGTGTGATCACAGACAGGGAGGCCACGATATCTGTCCATGGTGTGATCACAGACAGGGAGGCCACGATATCTGTCCATGGTGTGATCACAGACAGGGAGGCCACGATATCTGTCCATGGTGTGATCACAGACAGGGAGGTCACGATATCTGTCCATGGTATGATCACAGACAAGGAGGTCACGATATCTGTCCATGGTGTGATCACAGACAGGGAGGCCACGATATCTGTCCATGGTGTGATCACAGACAGGGAGGCCACGATATCTGTCCATGGTGTGATCACAGACAGGGAGGCCACGATATCTGTCCATGGTGTGATCACAGACAGGGAGGTCACGATATCTGTCCATGGTGTGATCACAGACAGGGAGGCCACGATATCTGTCCATGGTGTGATCACAGACAGGGAGGTCACGATATCCGTCCATGGTGTGATCACAGACAGGGAGGCCACGATATCTGTCCATGGTGTGATCACAGACAGGGAGGCCACGATATCTGTCCATGGTGTGATCACAGACAGGAAGGCTACGATATCTGTCCATGGTGTGATCACAGACAGGGAGGCCACGATATCTGTCCATGGTGTGATCACAGACAGGGAGGCCACGATATCTGTCCATGGTGTGATCACAGACAGGGAGGTCACGATATCTGTCCATGGTGTGATCACAGACAGGGAGGCCACGATATCTGTCCATGGTGTGATCACAGACAGGGAGGCCACAATATCCATCCATGGTGTGATCACAGACAGGGAGGTCACGATATCCGTCCATGGTGTGATCACAGACAGGGAGGCCACGATATCTGTCCATGGTGTGATCACAGACAGGGAGGCCACGATATCTGTCCATGGTGTGATCACAGACAGGGAGGCCACGATATCTGTCCATGGTGTGATCACAGACAGGGAGGCCACGATATCTGTTCATGGTGTGATCACAGACAGGGGGGTCACGATATCTGTCCATGGTGTGATCACAGACAGGGGGTTCACGATATCTGTCCATGGTGTGATCACAGACAGGGAGGCCACGATATCTGTCCTTGGTGTGATCACAGACAGGGAGGCCACGATATCTGTCCATGGTGCGATCACAGACAGGGAGGTCACGATATCTGTCCATGGTGTGATCACCGACAGGGAGGCCACGATATCTGTCCATGGTGTGATCACAGACAGGGAGGCCACAATATCCATCCATGGTGTGATCACAGACAGGGAGGTCACGATATCCGTCCATGGTGTGATCACAGACAGGGAGGCCACGATATCTGTCCATGGTGTGATCACAGACAGGGAGGCCACGATATCTGTCCATGGTGTGATCACAGACAGGGAGGCCACGATATCTGTCCATGGTGTGATCACAGACAGGGAGGTCACGATATCTGTTCATGGTGTGATCACAGACAGGGAGGTCACGATATCTGTCCATGGTGTGATCACATACAAGGAGGTCACGATATCTGTCCATGGTGTGATCACAGACAGGGAGGCCACGATATCTGTCCATGGTGTGATCACAGACAGGGAGGCCACGATATCTGTCCATGGTGTGATCACAGACAGGGAGGTCACGATATCTGTCCATGGTGCCATCACAGACAGGGAGGCCACGATATCTGTCCATGGTGTGATCACAGACAGGGAGGCCACGATATCTGTCCATGGTGTGATCACAGACAGGGAGGCCATGATATCTGTCCATCTTGTGATCACAGACAGGGAGGCCACGATTTCTGTCCATGGTGTGATCACAGACAAGGAGGCCACGATATCTGTCCATGGTGTGATCACAGACAGGGAGGCCACGATATCTGTCCATGGTGTGATCACAGACAGGGAGGCCACGATATCTGTCCATGGTGTGATCACAGACATGGAGGCCACGATATCTGTCCATGGTGCGATCACAGACAGGGAGGTCACGATATCTGTCCATGGTGTGATCACAGACAGGGAGGCCACGATATCTGTCCATGGTGCGATCACAGACAGGGAGGTCACGATATCTGTCCATGGTGTGATCACAGACAGGGAGGCCACGATATCTGTCCATGGTGTGATCACAGACAGGGAGGCCACGATATCTGTCCATGGTGTGATCACAGACAGGGAGGCCACGATATCTGTCCATGGTGTGATCACAGACAGGGAGGCCACGTGATCTGTCCATGGTGTGATCACAGACAGGGAGGTCACGATATCTGTCCATGGTGTGATCACAGACAGGGAGGCCACGATATCTGTCCATGGTGTGATCATAGACAGGGAGGCCACGATATCTGTCCATGGTGTGATCACAGACAGGGAGGCCACGATTTCTGTCCATGGTGTGATCACAGACAGGGAGGTCACGATATCTGTCCATGGTGTGATCACAGACAGGGAAATCACGATATCTGTCCATGGTGTGATCACAGACAGGGAGGTCACGATATCTGTCCATGGTGTGATCACAGACAGGGAGGCCACAATATCTGTCCATGGTGTGATCACAGACAGGGAGGCCACGATATCTGTCCATGGTGTGATCACAGACAGGGAGGCCACGATATCTGTCCATGGTGTGATCACAGACAGGGAGGTCACGATATCTGTCCATGGTGTGATCACAGACATGGAGGCCACGATATCTGTCCATGGTGTGATCACAGACAGGGAGGCCATGATATCTGTCCATGGTGTGATCACAGACAGGGAGGCCACGATATCTGTCCATGGTGTGATCACAGACAGGGAGGCCACGATATCTGTCCATGGTGTGATCACAGACAGGGAGGCCACGATATCTGTCCATGGTGTGATCACAGACAGGGAGGCCACGATATCTGTCCATGGTGTGATCACAGACAGGGAGGCCACGATATCTGTCCATGGTGTGATCACAGACAGGGGGGTCACGATATCTGTCCATGGTGTGATCACAGACATGGAGGCCACGATATCTGTCCATGGTGTGATCACAGACATGGAGGCCACGATATCTGTCCATGGTGTGATCACAGACATGGAGGCCACGATATCTGTCCATCTTGTGATCACAGACAGGGAGGTCACGATATCCGTCCATGGTGTGATCACAGACAGGGAGGTCACGATATCTGTCCATGGTGTGATCACAGACAGGGAGGTCACGATATCTGTCCATGGTGTGATCACAGACAGGGAGGCCACGATATCTGTCCATGGTGTGATCACAGACAGGGAGGCCACGATATCTGTCCATGGTGTGATCACAGACATGGAGGCCACGATATCTGTCCATGGTGTGATCACAGACAGGGAGGTCACGATATCCGTCCATGGTGTGATCACAGACAGGGAGGTCACGATATCTGTCCATGGTGTGATCACAGACAGGGAGGCCACGATATCTGTCCATGGTGTGATCACAGACAAGGAGGCCACGATATCCGTCCATGGTGTGATCACAGACATGGAGGCCACGATATCTGTCCATGGTGTGATCACAGACAGGGAGGTCACGATATCTGTCCATGGTGTGATCACAGACAGGGAGGCCACGATATCTGTCCATGGTGTGATCACAGACAGGGAGGTCACGATATCTGTCCATGGTATGATCACAGACAGGGAGGTCACGATATCTGTCCATGGTGTGATCACAGACAGGGAGGCCACGATATCTGTCCATGGTGTGATCACAGACAGGGAGGCCACGATATCTGTCCATGGTGTGATCACAGACAGGGAGGTCACGATGTCTGTCCATGGTGTGATCACAGACAGGGAGGCCACGATATCTGTCCATGGTGTGATCACAGACAGGGAGGTCACGATATCTGTCCATGGTGTGATCACAGACAGGGAGGCCACAATATTTGTCCATGGTGTGATCACAGACAGGGAGGTCACGATATCTGTCCATGGTGTGATCACAGACAGGGAGGTCACGATATCTGTCCATGGTGTGATCACAGACAGGGAGGCCACGATATCTGTCCATGGTGTGATCACAGACAGGAAGGCCACGATATCTGTCCATGGTGTGATCACAGACAGGGAGGCCACGATATCTGTCCATGGTGTGATCACCAACAGGGAGGTCACGATATCTGTCCATGGTGTGATCACAGACAGGGAGGCCACGATATCTGTCCATGGTGTGATCACAGACAGGGAGGCCACGATATCTGTCCATGGTGTGATCACAGACAGGGAGGCCATGATACCAGTCCATGGTGTGATCACAGACAGAGAGGCCACGATATCTGTCCATGGTGTGATCACAGACAGGGAGGTCACGATATCTGTCCATGGTGTGATCACAGACAGGGAGGTCACGATATCTGTCCATGGTGTGATCACAGACAGGGAGGCCACGATATCTGTCCATGGTGTGATCACAGACAGGGAGGCCACGACATCTGTCCATGGTGTGATCACAGACAGAGAGGCCACGATATCTGTCCATGGTGTGATCACAGACAGGGAGGCCACGATATCTGTCCATGGTGTGATCACCGACAGGGAGGCCACGATATCTGTCCATGGTGTGATCACAGACAAGGAGGCCACGATATCTGTCCATGGTGTGATCACAGACAGGGAGGTCACGATATCTGTCCATGGTGTGATCACAGACAGGGAGGTCACGATATCTGTCCATGGTGTGATCACAGACAGGGAGGCCACGATATCTGTCCATGGTGTGATCACCGACAGGGAGGTCACGATATCTGTCCATGGTGTGATCACAGACAGGGAGGTCACGATATCTGTCCATGGTGTGATCACAGACAGGGAGGTCACGATATCTGTCCATGGTGTGATCACAGACAGGGAGGCCACGATATCTGTCCATGGTGTGATCACAGACAGGGAGGCCACGATATCTGTCCATGGTGTGATCACAGACAAGGAGGTCACGATATCTGTCCATGGTGTGATCACAGACATGGAGGCCACGATATCTGTCCATGGTGTGATCACAGACAGGGAGGCCACGATATCTGCCCATGGTGTGATCACAGACAGGGAGGCCACGATATCTGTCCATGGTGTGATCACAGACAGGGAGGCCACGATATCTGTCCATGGTGTGATCACAGACAGGGAGGTCACGATATCTGTCCATGGTGTGATCACAGACAGGGAGGTCACGATATCTGTCCATGGTGTGATCACAGACAGGGAGGCCACGATATCTGTCCATGGTGTGATCACAGACAGGGAGGCCACGATATCTGTCCATGGTGTGATCACAGACAGGGAGGCCACGATATCTGTCCATGGTGTGATCACAGACAGGGAGGCCACGATATCTGTCCATGGTGTGATCACAGACAGGGAGGCCACGATATCTGTCCATGGTGTGATCCCATCATCTCCTGACCCTTGGTACTTTCCTCCAGTAGAGAAGGGTCAGGCAATCCAGCAAGGTGGGTCATGTGGAACAGATGACCTTCCTGAGACCTCCAACACTCCCCCAGCACCCAAAATACCCTATATTACCAAAAGTATTGGGACGCCTGCCAGAACACACACATGAACTTTAATGGCATCCCAGTGTTAGTCCGGAGGGTTCAATATTGAGTTGGCCCACCCTTTGCAGCTATAACAGCTTCACCTCTTCTCTGAAGGTTGTCCACAAGTTTTAGGAGGGTGTCTATGGGAATGTTTGACCATTCTTCCAGAAGTGCATTGGTGAGGTCAGGCACTGATGTTGGATGAGAAGGTCTGGCTCACAGTTTCTGCTCTAATTCATCCCAAAGGTGTTTTATGGGGTTGAGGTCAGGACTCTGTGCAGCCCATTCAAGTTCCCCCACCCCAAACTCGCTCCTCCATGTCTTTATGGACCTTGCTTTGTGCACTGGTGGGCAGTCATGTTGGAAAAGGAAGGGGTCGTCCCCAAACTGTTCCCACAAAATTAGGAGCATGAAATTGTCTTGGTATGTTGACTCCTTAAGAGTTCTCTGCACTGGAACTAAGGGGCCCAGCCCAACCCCTGAAAAATAACCACACACCATAATCCCCCCTCCATCAAAGAATTTGGACCAGTGCACACAGCAAGGTCTGTAAAGACATGGGTGAGCGAGTTTGGGGTGGAGGAACTTGACTGGCCTGCACAGAGTCCTGACCTCAACCCCATAGAACACCTTTGGGATGAATTAGAGCAGAGTCTGTGAGCCAGGCCTTCTCATCCAACATAGTTACATTGTAGGTGAGCGGGGCGGACTGACCATTAGGGCAGTCGGGCGCCGACCGAGGGCCCGGTGTCCAGCAGGTGGCCCCACGGTGTTTGCAACCATAGAGTTAACCCCTTTTTGGAGCTGCCCGTTAAAATCCATTATAGGCATCGGTGCCCGTAAAAAAGATGGCCGCGAGCCGACCATGTAACAGTGCATGCACCGTTCCGAAGCCGGCCAGGCTCGGAAAAGTTCGTACGTGCCTCGCCCGGGCAGCGCATACGCAGTAACGTAACGTAAACCGGCGCCATTTTCGAATAGACGATCGGGACACTGGCAGAGGAGCCGAGCAGGGGTGAGGACTGAGGAGGGAAGAGGAGAGTAAACTCTGTGAGTGAGAGCGGAGGACATCGCTGGGAGCCCGGAGGCGGTGGAGGGTGAAGCTGTGGCATGCATGGGAGAGACAGAGACTGATGTGTTCTGTCCACTATCACATTACTTCTCCACATCATCAGTGCTGTGCCCTCCTCCTCTGCCCATTTCTCCTCTCCACAGGTCAGGGAAGCACTGTGCTGCCCTGACCTGTGGAGAGGAGAAAGAGGCACAGGAGGAGGGCACAGCACACTGATAATGTGGAGAAGTAATATGATGGTGGACAGAGGAGGAGGCTAAGGTGAGGAGGACACCATCATGTCCACAACCTCTGTCCCCCTCCTGTAGTATATCCGCAACCTCTGTCCCCCTCCTGTAGTATATCCGCAACCTCTGTCCCCCTCCTGTAGTATATCCGCAACCTCTGTCCCCCTCCTGTAGTATATCCACAACCTCTGTCCCCCTCCTGTAGTATATCCGCAACCTCTGTCCCCCTCCTGTATTATATCCGCAACCTCTGTCCCCCTCCTGTAGTATATCCGCAACCTCTGTCCCCCTCCTGTAGTATATCCGCAGCCTCTGCCCCCCTCCTGTAGTATATCCGCAACCTCTGTCCCCCTCCTGTAGTATATCCGCAACCTCTGTCCCCCTCCTGTAGTATATCCACAACCTCTGTCCCCCTCCTGTAGTATATCCACAACCTCTGTCCCCCTCCTGTAGTATATCCGCAACCTCTGTCCCCCTCCTGTAGTATATCCGCAACCTCTGTCCCCCTCCTGTAGTATATCCGCAACCTCTGTCCCCCTCCTGTAGTATATCCGCAACCTCTGTCCCCCTCCTGTAGTATATCCGCAGCCTCTGCCCCCCTCCTGTAGTATATCCGCAACCTCTGTCCCCCTCCTGTAGTATATCCGCAACCTCTGTCCCCCTCCTGTAGTATATCCGCAACCTCTGTCCTCCTCCTGTAGTATATCCACAACCTCTGTCCCCCTCCTGTAGTATATCCGCAACCTCTGTCCCCCTCCTGTATCATGTCCGCAGCCTCTGTCCACCTCCTGTATCATGTCCGCAGCCTCTCTCCACCTCCTGTATCATGTCCGCAGCCTCTATCCACCTCCTGTATCATGTCCGCAGCCTCTGTCCACCTCCTGTATCATGTCCGCAGCCTCTGTCCACCTCCTGCGGTATGTCCGCAGCCTCTGTCCACCTCCTGTATCATGTCCGCAGCCTCTGTCCACCTCCTGCGGTATGTCCGCAGCTTCTGTCCACCTCCTGTATCATGTCCGCAGCCTCTGTCCACCTCCTGTATCATGTCCGCAGCCTCTGTCCCCCTCCTGTAGAATATCCGCAGCCTCTGTCCCCCTCCTGTAGTATATCCGCAACCTCTGTCCCCCTCCTGTAGTATATCCGCAACCTCTGTCCCCCTCCTGTAGTATATCCACAACCTCTGTCCCCCTCCTGTAGTATATCCACAACCTCTGTCCCCCTCCTGTAGTATATCCGCAACCTCTGTCCCCCTCCTGTATCATTTCCGCAGCCTCTGTCCACCTCCTGTATCATGTCCGCAGCCTCTCTCCACCTCCTGTATCATGTCCGCAGCCTCTGTCCACCTCCTGTATCATGTCCGCAGCCTCTGTCCACCTCCTGTATCATGTCCGCAGCCTCTGTCCACCTCCTGCGGTTTGTCCGCAGCCTCTGTCCACCTCCTGTATCATGTCCGCAGCCTCTGTCCACCTCCTGCGGTATGTCCGCAGCTTCTGTCCACCTCCTGTATCATGTCCGCAGCCTCTGTCCACCTCCTGTATCATGTCCGCAGCCTCTGTCCCCCTCCTGTAGTATATCCGCAGCCTCTGTCCCCCTCCTGTAGTATATCCGCAACCTCTGTCCCCCTCCTGTAGTATATCCGCAACCTCTGTCCCCCTCCTGTAGTATATCCACAACCTCTGTCCCCCTCCTGTAGTATATCCACAACCTCTGTCCCCCTCCTGTAGTATATCCGCAACCTCTGTCCCCCTCCTGTATCATTTCCGCAGCCTCTGTCCACCTCCTGTATCATGTCCGCAGCCTCTCTCCACCTCCTGTATCATGTCCGCAGCCTCTGTCCACCTCCTGTATCATGTCCGCAGCCTCTGTCCACCTCCTGTATCATGTCCGCAGCCTCTGTCCACCTCCTGCGGTATGTCCGCAGCCTCTGTCCACCTCCTGTATCATGTCCGCAGCCTCTGTCCACCTCCTGCGGTATGTCCGCAGCCTCTGTCCACCTCCTGTATCATGTCCGCAGCCTCTGTCCACCTCCTGTATCATGTCCGCAGCCTCTGTCCACCTCCTGTATCATGTCCGCAGCCTCTATCCACCTCCTGTATCATGTTCGCAGCATCTGACCATCTCTTGTCTTTTATCATGTCTGCAGTTCTTTGCCCCCATCCCAGGGATTCCCCTCTGCCCCCATCCCAGGGGCCTCTTTCTGCCCCCATCCCAGGAATCCCTCTCTGCTTCCATCCTAGGGGTCCAGGAGTGTACACATGTTGCAGCCTCAGCAGAAATTATACACCCTGTCACACTTGTCATGGGGCTTGCTCTGCAAAGGTTGTGCAACCTTATCCAGTACAGCGACTAAGTGGCTAAAGCAGGCTATAAGGAGGCGTTATATTGCCTCATCACATAACTTGCTTTATCCCCTTGGATCCCACACTAGCATGATACTACTGCGTGCATTACACCTTGTTGCAGGGTGTTTGCAGAGTGGCCCTATTCACTTGATTGGGTCATGATCATCCACCAAAAGCAACAGGGGGTATAATTCCTGCCGCAGCATGGGTACATCCTCAGCTGCTGCCTCTGCAGCTAAAGGGGGTAGAGACCAATGTATGTAATGTGGGCAGTGTGGCTGGGACACAGGGGGGCCCCATGATCTCCTATTGCTGGGGGGCCCCATGAGTTGTCAGTCCGCCCCTGTAGGTGAGGTTGAAAAAAGACACAAGTCTAACCTATGTGTGTGATTATATGTCAGTATTACATTGTATATCATGTATGTTGTGTGATTATATGTCAGTATTACGTTGTATATCATGTATGTTGTGTGATTATATGTCAGTGTTACATTGTATATCATGTATGTTGTGTGATTATATGTCAGTGTTACATTGTATATCATGTATGTTGTGTGATTATATGTCAGTATTACATTGTATATCATGTATGTTGTGTGATTATATGTCAGTGTTACATTGTATATCTCTGTATGTTGTGTGATTATATGTCAGTGTTACATTGTATATCATGTATGTTGTGTGATTATATGTCAGTATTACATTGTATATCATGTATGTTGTGTGATTATATGTCAGTATTACGTTGTATATCATGTATGTTGTGTGATTATATGTCAGTGTTACATTGTATATCATGTATGTTGTGTAATTATATGTCAGTGTTACATTGTATATCTCTGTATGTTGTGTGATTATATGTCAGTATTACATTGTATATCTCTGTATGTTGTGTGATTATATGTCAGTGTTACATTGTATATCATGTATGTTGTGTGATTATATGTCAGTGTTACATTGTATATCTCTGTATGTTGTGTGATTATATGTCAGTATTACATTGTATATCCTGTATGTTGTGTGATTATATGTCAGTGTTACATTGTATATCATGTATGTTGTGTGATTATATGTCAGTGTTACATTGTATATCTCTGTATGTTGTGTGATTATATGTCAGTGTTACATTGTATATCATGTATGTTGTGTGATTATATGTCAGTATTACGTTGTATATCATGTATGTTGTGTGATTATATGTCAGTATTACATTGTATATCTCTGTATGTTGTGTGATTATATGTCAGTATTACGTTGTATATCATGTATGTTGTGTGATTATATGTCAGTGTTACATTGTATATCATGTATGTTGTGTGATTATATGTCAGTGTTACATTGTATATCTCTGTATGTTGTGTGATTATATGTCAGTATTACGTTGTATATCATGTATGTTGTGTGATTATATGTCAGTGTTACATTGTATATCATGTATGTTGTGTGATTATATGTCAGTGTTACATTGTATATCTCTGTATGTTGTGTGATTATATGTCAGTATTACATTGTATATCATGTATGTTGTGTGATTATATGTCAGTTTACATTGTATATCATGTATGTTGTGTGATTATAAGTCAGTGTTACATTGTATATCATGTATGTTGTGTGATTATATGTCAGTGTTACATTGTATATCATGTATGTTGTGTGATTATATGTCAGTGTTACATTGTATATCATGTATGTTGTGTGATTATATGTCAGTGTTACATTGTATATCATGTATGTTGTGTGATTATATGTCAGTATTACATTGTATATCTCTGTATGTTGTGTGATTATATGTCAGTTTACATTGTATATCATGTATGTTGTGTGATTATATGTCAGTATTACATTGTATATCTCTGTATGTTGTGTGATTATATGTCAGTGTTACATTGTATATCTCTGTATGTTGTGTGATTATATGTCAGTGTTACATTGTATATCATGTATGTTGTGTGATTATATGTCAGTATTACATTGTATATCATGTATGTTGTGTGATTATATGTCAGTTTACATTGTATATCATGTATGTTGTGTGATTATATATCAGTGTTACATTGTATATCATGTATGTTGTGTGATTATATGTCAGTATTACATTGTATATCATGTATGTTGTGTGATTATATGTCAGTTTACATTGTATATCATGTATGTTGTGTGATTATATGTCAGTTTACATTGTATATCATGTATGTTGTGTGATTATATGTCAGTATTACATTGTATATCTCTGTATGTTGTGTTATTATATGTCAGTGTTACATTGTATATCATGTATGTTGTGTGATTATATGTCAGTGTTACATTGTATATCATGTATGTTGTGTTATTATATGTCAGTGTTACATTGTATATCATGTATGTTGTGTGATTATATGTCAGTGTTACATTGTATATCATGTATGTTGTGTGATTATATGTCAGTGTTACATTGTATATCATGTATGTTGTGTGATTATATGTCAGTTTACATTGTATATCATGTATGTTGTGTGATTATATGTCAGTGTTACATTGTATATCATGTATGTTGTGTGATTATATGTCAGTGTTACATTGTATATCATGTATGTTGTGTGATTATATGTCAGTATTACATTGTATATCATGTATGTTGTGTGATTATATGTCAGTGTTACATTGTATATCATGTATGTTGTGTGATTATATGTCAGTTTACATTGTATATCATGTATGTTGTGTGATTATATGTCAGTATTACATTGTATATCATGTATGTTGTGTGATTATATGTCAGTTTACATTGTATATCATGTATGTTGTGTGATTATATGTCAGTGTTACATTGTATATCATGTATGTTGTGTGATTATATGTCAGTGTTACATTGTATATCATGTATGTTGTGTGATTATATGTCAGTGTTACATTGTATATCCTGTATGTTGTGTGATTATATGTCAGTGTTACATTGTATATCATGTATGTTGTGTGATTATATGTCAGTGTTACATTGTATATCATGTATGTTGTGTGATTATATGTCAGTATTACATTGTATATCTCTGTATGTTGTGTGATTATATGTCAGTGTTACATTGTATATCATGTATGTTGTGTGATTATATGTCAGTATTACATTGTATATCATGTATGTTGTGTGATTATATGTCAGTGTTACATTGTATATCATGTATGTTGTGTGATTATATGTCAGTATTACATTGTATATCTCTGTATGTTGTGTGATTATATGTCAGTGTTACATTGTATATCATGTATGTTGTGTGATTATATGTCAGTATTACATTGTATATCATGTATGTTGTGTGATTATATGTCAGTATTACATTGTATATCTCTGTATGTTGTGTGATTATATGTCAGTATTACATTGTATATCATGTATGTTGTGTGATTATATGTCAGTGTTACATTGTATATCATGTATGTTGTGTGATTATATGTCAGTATTACATTGTATATCATGTATGTTGTGTGATTATATGTCAGTGTTACATTGTATATCTCTGTATGTTGTGTGATTATATGTCAGTATTACATTGTATATCATGTATGTTGTGTGATTATATGTCAGTATTACATTGTATATCATGTATGTTGTGTGATTATATGTCAGTTTACATTGTATATCATGTATGTTGTGTGATTATATGTCAGTTTACATTGTATATCATGTATGTTGTGTGATTATATGTCAGTGTTACATTGTATATCATGTATGTTGTGTGATTATATGTCAGTATTACATTGTATATCATGTATGTTGTGTGATTATATGTCAGTTTACATTGTATATCATGTATGTTGTGTGATTATATGTCAGTATTACATTGTATATCATGTATGTTGTGTTATTATATGTCAGTGTTACATTGTATATCATGTATGTTGTGTGATTATATGTCAGTATTACATTGTATATCATGTATGTTGTGTGATTATATGTCAGTTTACATTGTATATCATGTATGTTGTGTGATTATATGTCAGTGTTACATTGTATATCATGTATGTTGTGTGATTATATGTCAGTGTTACATTGTATATCATGTATGTTGTGTGATTATATGTCAGTTTACATTGTATATCATGTATGTTGTGTGATTATATGTCAGTATTACATTGTATATCATGTATGTTGTGTGATTATATGTCAGTATTACATTGTATATCATGTATGTTGTGTGATTATATGTCAGTGTTACATTGTATATCATGTATGTTGTGTGATTATATGTCAGTATTACATTGTATATCCTGTATGTTGTGTGATTATATGTCAGTATTACATTGTATATCATGTATGTTGTGTGATTATATGTCAGTGTTACATTGTATATCATGAATGTTGTGTGATTATATGTCAGTGTTACATTGTATATCATGTATGTTGTGTGATTATATGTCAGTGTTACATTGTATATCATGTATGTTGTGTGATTATATGTCAGTATTACATTGTATATCTCTGTATGTTGTGTGATTATATGTCAGTTTACATTGTATATCATGTATGTTGTGTGATTATATGTCAGTATTACATTGTATATCATGTATGTTGTGTGATTATATGTCAGTTTACATTGTATATCATGTATGTTGTGTGATTATATGTCAGTATTACATTGTATATCATGTATGTTGTGTTATTATATGTCAGTGTTACATTGTATATCATGTATGTTGTGTGATTATATGTCAGTATTACATTGTATATCATGTATGTTGTGTGATTATATGTCAGTTTACATTGTATATCATGTATGTTGTGTGATTATATGTCAGTGTTACATTGTATATCATGTATGTTGTGTGATTATATGTCAGTGTTACATTGTATATCATGTATGTTGTGTGATTATATGTCAGTGTTACATTGTATATCATGTATGTTGTGTGATAATATGTCAGTATTACATTGTATATCATGTATGTTGTGTGATTATATGTCAGTTTACATTGTATATCATGTATGTTGTGTTATTATATGTCAGTGTTACATTGTATATCATGTATGTTGTGTGATTATATGTCAGTATTACATTGTATATCATGTATGTTGTGTGATTATATGTCAGTTTACATTGTATATCATGTATGTTGTGTGATTATATGTCAGTGTTACATTGTATATCATGTATGTTGTGTGATTATATGTCAGTGTTACATTGTATATCATGTATGTTGTGTGATTATATGTCAGTGTTACATTGTATATCATGTATGTTGTGTGATTATATGTCAGTATTACATTGTATATCTCTGTATGTTGTGTGATTATATGTCAATTTACATTGTATATCATGTATGTTGTGTGATTATATGTCAGTTTACATTGTATATCATGTATGTTGTGTGATTATATGTCAGTGTTACATTGTATATCATGTATGTTGTGTGATTATATGTCAGTGTTACATTGTATATCATGTATGTTGTGTGATTATATGTCAGTGTTACATTGTATATCATGTATGTTGTGTGATTATATGTCAGTATTACATTGTATATCTCTGTATGTTGTGTGATTATATGTCAGTTTACATTGTATATCATGTATGTTGTGTGATTATATGTCAGTATTACATTGTATATCATGTATGTTGTGTGATTATATGTCAGTGTTACATTGTATATCATGTATGTTGTGTGATTATATGTCAGTATTACATTGTATATCATGTATGTTGTGTGATTATATGTCAGTGTTACATTGTATATCATGTATGTTGTGTGATTATATGTCAGTATTACATTGTATATCCTGTATGTTGTGTGATTATATGTCAGTGTTACATTGTATATCCTGTATGTTGTGTTATTATATGTCAGTGTTACATTGTATATCATGTATGTTGTGTGATTATATGTCAGTATTACATTGTATATCATGTATGTTGTGTGATTATATGTCAGTTTACATTGTATATCATGTATGTTGTGTGATTATATGTCAGTGTTACATTGTATATCATGTATGTTGTGTGATTATATGTCAGTGTTACATTGTATATCCTGTATGTTGTGTGATTATATGTCAGTGTTACATTGTATATCCTGTATGTTGTGTGATTATATGTCAGTATTACATTGTATATCATGTATGTTGTGTGATTATATGTCAGTGTTACATTGTATATCATGTATGTTGTGTGATTATATGTCAGTATTACATTGTATATCATGTATGTTGTGTGATTATATGTCAGTTTACATTGTATATCATGTATGTTGTGTGATTATATGTCAGTGTTACATTGTATATCATGTATGTTGTGTGATTATATGTCAGTGTTACATTGTATATCCTGTATGTTGTGTGATTATATGTCAGTGTTACATTGTATATCATGTATGTTGTGTGATTATATGTCAGTATTACATTGTATATCATGTATGTTGTGTGATTATATGTCAGTATTACATTGTATATCATGTATGTTGTGTGATTATATGTCAGTATTACATTGTATGTCATGTATGTTGTGTGATTATATGTCAGTTTACATTGTATATCATGTATGTTGTGTGATTATATGTCAGTTTACATTGTATATCATGTATGTTGTGTGATTATATGTCAGTGTTACATTGTATATCATGTATGTTGTGTGATTATATGTCAGTATTACATTGTATATCATGTATGTTGTGTGATTATATGTCAGTTTACATTGTATATCATGTATGTTGTGTGATTATATGTCAGTATTACATTGTATATCATGTATGTTGTGTTATTATATGTCAGTGTTACATTGTATATCATGTATGTTGTGTGATTATATGTCAGTATTACATTGTATATCATGTATGTTGTGTGATTATATGTCAGTTTACATTGTATATCATGTATGTTGTGTGATTATATGTCAGTGTTACATTGTATATCATGTATGTTGTGTTATTATATGTCAGTGTTACATTGTATATCATGTATGTTGTGTGATTATATGTCAGTATTACATTGTATATCATGTATGTTGTGTGATTATATGTCAGTATTACATTGTATATCCTGTATGTTGTGTGATTATATGTCAGTTTACATTGTATATCATGTATGTTGTGTGATTATATGTCAGTGTTACATTGTATATCATGTATGTTGTGTGATTATATGTCAGTGTTACATTGTATATCATGTATGTTGTGTGATTATATGTCAGTATTACATTGTATATCTCTGTATGTTGTGTGATTATATGTCAGTTTACATTGTATATCATGTATGTTGTGTGATTATATGTCAGTATTACATTGTATATCATGTATGTTGTGTGATTATATGTCAGTTTACATTGTATATCATGTATGTTGTGTGATTATATGTCAGTGTTACATTGTATATCATGTATGTTGTGTGATTATAAGTCAGTGTTACATTGTATATCATGTATGTTGTGTGATTATATGTCAGTATTACATTGTATATCATGTATGTTGTGTGATTATAAGTCAGTGTTACATTGTATATCATGTATGTTGTGTGATTATATGTCAGTATTACATTGTATATCATGTATGTTGTGTTATTATATGTCAGTGTTACATTGTATATCATGTATGTTGTGTGATTATATGTCAGTATTACATTGTATATCATGTATGTTGTGTGATTATATGTCAGTTTACATTGTATATCATGTATGTTGTGTGATTATATGTCAGTGTTACATTGTATATCATGTATGTTGTGTGATTATATGTCAGTTTACATTGTATATCATGTATGTTGTGTGATTATATGTCAGTATTACATTGTATATCATGTATGTTGTGTTATTATATGTCAGTGTTACATTGTATATCATGTATGTTGTGTGATTATATGTCAGTATTACATTGTATATCATGAATGTTGTGTGATTATATGTCAGTTTACATTGTATATCATGTATGTTGTGTGATTATATGTCAGTGTTACATTGTATATCATGTATGTTGTGTGATTATATGTCAGTATTACATTGTATATCATGTATGTTGTGTGATTATATGTCAGTGTTACATTGTATATCATGTATGTTGTGTGATTATATGTCAGTGTTACATTGTATATCATGTATGTTGTGTGATTATATGTCAGTGTTACATTGTATATCATGTATGTTGTGTGATTATATGTCAGTATTACATTGTATATCATGTATGTTGTGTGATTATATGTCAGTTTACATTGTATATCATGTATGTTGTGTGATTATATGTCAGTGTTACATTGTATATCATGTATGTTGTGTGATTATATGTCAGTGTTACATTGTATATCCTGTATGTTGTGTGATTATATGTCAGTGTTACATTGTATATCCTGTATGTTGTGTGATTATATGTCAGTATTACATTGTATATCATGTATGTTGTGTGATTATATGTCAGTGTTACATTGTATATCATGTATGTTGTGTGATTATATGTCAGTGTTACATTGTATATCATGTATGTTGTGTGATTATATGTCAGTGTTACATTGTATATCATGTATGTTGTGTGATTATATGTCAGTATTACATTGTATATCACTGTATGTTGTGTGATTATATGTCAGTTTACATTGTATATCATGTATGTTGTGTGATTATATGTCAGTATTACATTGTATATCATGTATGTTGTGTGATTATATGTCAGTTTACATTGTATATCATGTATGTTGTGTGATTATATGTCAGTGTTACATTGTATATCATGTATGTTGTGTGATTATATGTCAGTGTTACATTGTATATCATGTATGTTGTGTGATTATATGTCAGTGTTACATTGTATATCATGTATGTTGTGTGATTATATGTCAGTATTACATTGTATATCCTGTATGTTGTGTGATTATATGTCAGTGTTACATTGTATATCCTGTATGTTGTGTGATTATATGTCAGTATTACATTGTATATCATGTATGTTGTGTGATTATATGTCAGTGTTACATTGTATATCATGTATGTTGTGTGATTATATGTCAGTATTACATTGTATATCATGTATGTTGTGTGATTATATGTCAGTTTACATTGTATATCATGTATGTTGTGTGATTATATGTCAGTGTTACATTGTATATCATGTATGTTGTGTGATTATATGTCAGTATTACATTGTATATCATGTATGTTGTGTGATTATATGTCAGTTTACATTGTATATCATGTATGTTGTGTGATTATATGTCAGTGTTACATTGTATATCATGTATGTTGTGTGATTATATGTCAGTGTTACATTGTATATCCTGTATGTTGTGTGATTATATGTCAGTGTTACATTGTATATCCTGTATGTTGTGTGATTATATGTCAGTATTACATTGTATATCATGTATGTTGTGTTATTATATGTCAGTGTTACATTGTATATCATGTATGTTGTGTTATTATATGTCAGTATTACATTGTATATCATGTATGTTGTGTGATTATATGTCAGTATTACATTGTATATCATGTATGTTGTGTGATTATATGTCAGTTTACATTGTATATCATGTATGTTGTGTGATTATATGTCAGTATTACATTGTATATCATGTATGTTGTGTTATTATATGTCAGTGTTACATTGTATATCATGTATGTTGTGTGATTATATGTCAGTATTACATTGTATATCATGTATGTTGTGTGATTATATGTCAGTTTACATTGTATATCATGTATGTTGTGTGATTATATGTCAGTGTTACATTGTATATCATGTATGTTGTGTGATTATATGTCAGTGTTACATTGTATATCATGTATGTTGTGTGATTATATGTCAGTGTTACATTGTATATCATGTATGTTGTGTGATTATATGTCAGTATTACATTGTATATCTCTGTATGTTGTGTGATTATATGTCAGTTTACATTGTATATCATGTATGTTGTGTGATTATATGTCAGTATTACATTGTATATCATGTATGTTGTGTGATTATATGTCAGTTTACATTGTATATCATGTATGTTGTGTGATTATATGTCAGTGTTACATTGTATATCATGTATGTTGTGTGATTATATGTCAGTGTTACATTGTATATCATGTATGTTGTGTGATTATATGTCAGTGTTACATTGTATATCATGTATGTTGTGTGATTATATGTCAGTATTACATTGTATATCTCTGTATGTTGTGTGATTATATGTCAGTTTACATTGTATATCATGTATGTTGTGTGATTATATGTCAGTATTACATTGTATATCATGTATGTTGTGTGATTATATGTCAGTTTACATTGTATATCATGTATGTTGTGTTATTATATGTCAGTGTTACATTGTATATCATGTATGTTGTGTGATTATATGTCAGTATTACATTGTATATCATGTATGTTGTGTGATTATATGTCAGTTTACATTGTATATCATGTATGTTGTGTGATTATATGTCAGTGTTACATTGTATATCATGTATGTTGTGTGATTATATGTCAGTGTTACATTGTATATCATGTATGTTGTGTGATTATATGTCAGTGTTACATTGTATATCATGTATGTTGTGTGATTATATGTCAGTGTTACATTGTATATCATGTATGTTGTGTGATTATATGTCAGTGTTACATTGTATATCTCTGTATGTTGTGTGATTATATGTCAGTGTTACATTGTATATCATGTATGTTGTGTGATTATATGTCAGTGTTACATTGTATATCATGTATGTTGTGTGATTATATGTCAGTATTACATTGTATATCTCTGTATGTTGTGTGATTATATGTCAGTTTACATTGTATATCATGTATGTTGTGTGATTATATGTCAGTTTACATTGTATATCATGTATGTTGTGTGATTATATGTCAGTGTTACATTGTATATCATGTATGTTGTGTGATTATATGTCAGTGTTACATTGTATATCATGTATGTTGTGTGATTATATGTCAGTGTTACATTGTATATCATGTATGTTGTGTGATTATATGTCAGTATTACATTGTATATCTCTGTATGTTGTGTGATTATATGTCAGTTTACATTGTATATCATGTATGTTGTGTGATTATATGTCAGTATTACATTGTATATCATGTATGTTGTGTGATTATATGTCAGTTTACATTGTATATCATGTATGTTGTGTGATTATATGTCAGTGTTACATTGTATATCATGTATGTTGTGTGATTATATGTCAGTATTACATTGTATATCCTGTATGTTGTGTGATTATATGTCAGTGTTACATTGTATATCCTGTATGTTGTGTGATTATATGTCAGTGTTACATTGTATATCATGTATGTTGTGTGATTATATGTCAGTATTACATTGTATATCATGTATGTTGTGTTATTATATGTCAGTGTTACATTGTATATCATGTATGTTGTGTGATTATATGTCAGTATTACATTGTATATCCTGTATGTTGTGTGATTATATGTCAGTATTACATTGTATATCATGTATGTTGTGTTATTATATGTCAGTGTTACATTGTATATCATGTATGTTGTGTGATTATATGTCAGTATTACATTGTATATCATGTATGTTGTGTGATTATATGTCAGTGTTACATTGTATATCATGTATGTTGTGTGATTATATGTCAGTTTACATTGTATATCATGTATGTTGTGTGATTATATGTCAGTATTACATTGTATATCATGTATGTTGTGTTATTATATGTCAGTGTTACATTGTATATCATGTATGTTGTGTGATTATATGTCAGTATTACATTGTATATCATGTATGTTGTGTGATTATATGTCAGTTTACATTGTATATCATGTATGTTGTGTGATTATATGTCAGTGTTACATTGTATATCATGTATGTTGTGTGATTATATGTCAGTGTTACATTGTATATCCTGTATGTTGTGTGATTATATGTCAGTGTTACATTGTATATCCTGTATGTTGTGTGATTATATGTCAGTGTTACATTGTATTTCATGTATGTTGTGTGATTATATGTCAGTGTTACATTGTATATCCTGTATGTTGTGTGATTATATGTCAGTGTTACATTGTATATCCTGTATGTTGTGTGATTATATGTCAGTATTACATTGTATATCATGTATGTTGTGTGATTATATGTCAGTGTTACATTGTATATCATGTATGTTGTGTGATTATATGTCAGTACTACATTGTATATCCTGTATGTTGTGTGATTATATGTCAGTATTACATTGTATATCATGTATGTTGTGTGATTATATGTCAGTTTACATTGTATATCATGTATGTTGTGTAGTGATGGACGAACTTCCGACGGGACGTTTCGCGAACGCGAAACGCGAACGGACACAAACGTTCGCGAAAACGACCGTTCGCCGCGGGCTCCATTGACTTCAATGGGAGGCGAATTTCGCAAACCTTTAGGTCGAATTTGCGGCCACGGGGTAATTATTAGGGGGTAGCACGTAGTCCCACCACCTGGACAATAGCATAATACATGTATGAGGTGAATTTGGGATCGATAACTACAAGCATTTTTTTTTTATTTGGGAAATTGTTCTGACAATTCAGGACTATGGAGCTAATGAAGGCAATGGAGGAGAGGGAAGGTCAGGGACCAGGGTAGGCAAACAAGAGGGTGCAGGAGATACAGAGCACTGACAGCAGCACCGTAATACAGAGCACTGACATCAGCACCGTGACATACAGCGCTGACAGCAGCTCCGTGACATACAGCGCTGACAGCAGCTCCGTGACATACAGCGCTGACAGCAGCTCCGTGACATACAGCGCTGACAGCAGCTCCGTGACATACAGCGCTGACAGCAGCTCCGTGACATACAGCGCTGACAGCAGCACCGTGACATACAGCGCTGACAGCAGCTCCGTGACATACAGCGCTGACAGCAGCTCCGTGACATACAGCGCTGACAGCAGCTCCGTGACATACAGCACTGACAGCAGCTCCGTGACATACAGCGCTGACAGCAGCTCCGTGACATACAGCGCTGACAGCAGCACCGTGACATACAGCGCTGACAGCAGCTCCGTGACATACAGCGCTGACAGCAGCTCCGTGACATACAGCGCTGACAGCAGCTCCGTGACATACAGCGCTGACAGCAGCTCCGTGACATACAGCGCTGACAGCAGCACCGTAAGCAGCCCCAGGAGGAAGTCAGCACAGCACAGGGATGGTGTGATCCCCTCATAATAAGAACCCCCAGGAGGAAGTCAGCACAGCACAGGGATGGTGGGAGCCCCTCATAATAAGAACACCCAGGAGGAAGTCAGCACAGCACAGGGATGGTGGGAACCCCTCATAATAAGCAGCCCCAGTAGAAATATGACACCGCTCAACCTCTTCAAAGAGGAGGGTAGGGGCATATAGTACGGTGTGCTTTTTTGGGTCAGGGAAGTGAGCCAAATGAATTAAGAAGGTCTGTGTGCTTGATTCCAAAAATTGTTTATAGACATATACATGGTCTACTGATCACATGTGTTGAATTCCTCCGAGATCCATGCCTCATTCATTTTTAGAAATGTGAGGTAGTTAACACTGTCGTGAGCTAGGCGAGTACGCTTATCGGTCACAATCCCCCCTGCTGCGCTGAACGTCCTTTCGGACAGGACACTGGATGAGGGGCAAGCCAACAGTTCGATTGCAAATTGGGCAAGCTCTGGCCAGAGGTCAAGCCTGCCCACCCAGTAGTCTAGGGGTTCATCACTCCTCAGAGCGTCCACATCGGCCGTTAACCCAATGTAGTCGGACACCTGACGGTCTAGGCGTTCCCTGATGCTGGATCCGGATGACACCTGTCGATGGGTCGGCTGAAAGAATGACCTCATATCCGAAGTCACCAACACATCTTCAAACCGGCCTCTTCTTGCAGGCGCTGTTGGATTGGTACCCGCAAATCCTTCTCTGGGAGTGGGAATTGCTCCTCTGCCAGCGCACGCAAAAGCAGAATGCAGCATTTCTCGAAGCAAGGCCTGGAAGTGCTGCATTCTGACAGCCCTCTGCGACGGCGGTAACATTTCCGCCATTTTGTGTTTGTACCGGGGATCTAAGTACGTTGCCACCCAGTACTGGTCCTTGACCCTCATGCTTTTTATACGGGGGTCCCTATTAAAACACTGGAGCATGAAGGCCCCCATTTGCACTCAAGCGGAAGGTATGTGGTGGTGGTGGTGTTGTTGGTGGTAGTGTCTTTGGGGGTGCACATAGCAGAGAGTGAAGAAGAGGGTGCAGATCGAGAGGATGAGGAGGGTGCAGAAGAATAAGGCTGAGTGAGCCACTCAACCAAGTCTGGTGCGTCCTTTAAAGTAATTGAACGCACCTTCTGCAACTTCCCACTTTGGCTCAAGGCTGTTGCTCCTGCCCTACCCCTACCACCCCTGCGGAAGGGCCTGCCTCTTCCTCTGCCTGTCATTTTTTAAATCACCCTGTGACAAAACTCTTAGTCCCTATACCGCTGAAGGACTGCTGCAGTATAGGGCAGCGGTCAGCAGTAGTGCACGTCAACCCTATGTATTGTGGACCGATAGCGGTCCTTACAGAACAGCAGACTGTACTGCACTCAGGCCTATGTACCGTAGCACCCTATACCAAGTTACCAGTCCTTATAAAAACTTTTGTGGACCAAGCAGGTTGTGTGTTAGTGTTTAGCAGACTGTGCGTCAGTCCCTATACCGCTGAAGGACTGCTGCAGTATAGGGCAGCGGTCAGCAGTAGTGCACGGCAACCCTATGTATTGTGGACCGATAGCGGTCCTTACAGAACAGCAGACTGTAACGCACTCAGGCCTATGTACCGTAGCACCCTATACCAAGTTACCAGTCCTTATAAAAACTTTTGTGGACCAAGCAGGTTGTGTGTTAGTGTTTAGCAGACTGTGCGTCAGTCCCTATACCGCTGAAGGACTGCTGCAGTATAGGGCAGCGGTCAGCAGTAGTGCACGGCAACCCTATGTATTGTGGACCGATAGCGGTCCTTACAGAACAGCAGACTGTAACGCACTCAGGCCTATGTACCGTAGCACCCTATACCAAGTTACCAGTCCTTATAAGAACTTTTGTGGACCAAGCAGGTTGTGTATTAGTGTTTAGCAGACTGTGCGTCAGTCCCTATACCGCTGAAGGACTGCTGCAGTATAGGGCAGCGGTCAGCAGTAGTGCACGGCAACCCTATGTATTGTGGACCGATAGCGGTCCTTACAGAACAGCAGACTGTAACGCACTCAGGCCTATGTACCGTAGCACCCTATACCAAGTTACCAGTCCTTATAAGAACTTTTGTGGACCAAGCAGGTTGTGTGTTAGTGATTAGCAGACTGTACGTCAGTCCCTATACCGCTGAAGGACTGCTGCAGTATAGGGCAGCGGTCAGCAGTAGTGCACGTCAACCCTATGTATTGTGGACCGATAGCGGTCCTTACAGAACAGCAGACTGTACTGCACTCAGGCCTATGTACCGTAGCACCCTATACCAAGTTACCAGTCCTTATAAAAACTTTTGTGGACCAAGCAGGTTGTGTGTTAGTGTTTAGCAGACTGTGCGTCAGTCCCTATACCGCTGAAGGACTGCTGCAGTATAGGGCAGCGGTCAGCAGTAGTGCACGGCAACCCTATGTATTGTGGACCGATAGCGGTCCTTACAGAACAGCAGACTGTAACGCACTCAGGCCTATGTACCGTAGCACCCTATACCAAGTTACCAGTCCTTATAAAAACTTTTGTGGACCAAGCAGGTTGTGTGTTAGTGTTTAGCAGACTGTGCGTCAGTCCCTATACCGCTGAAGGACTGCTGCAGTATAGGGCAGCGGTCAGCAGTAGTGCACGGCAACCCTATGTATTGTGGACCGATAGCGGTCCTTACAGAACAGCAGACTGTAACGCACTCAGGCCTATGTACCGTAGCACCCTATACCAAGTTACCAGTCCTTATAAGAACTTTTGTGGACCAAGCAGGTTGTGTATTAGTGTTTAGCAGACTGTGCGTCAGTCCCTATACCGCTGAAGGACTGCTGCAGTATAGGGCAGCGGTCAGCAGTAGTGCACGGCAACCCTATGTATTGTGGACCGATAGCGGTCCTTACAGAACAGCAGACTGTAACGCACTCAGGCCTATGTACCGTAGCACCCTATACCAAGTTACCAGTCCTTATAAGAACTTTTGTGGACCAAGCAGGTTGTGTGTTAGTGATTAGCAGACTGTACGTCAGTCCCTATACCGCTGAAGGACTGCTGCAGTATAGGGCAGCGGTCAGCAGTAGTGCACGTCAACCCTATGTATTGTGGACCGATAGCGGTCCTTACAGAACAGCAGACTGTACTGCACTCAGGCCTATGTACCGTAGCACCCTATACCAAGTTACCAGTCCTTATAAGAACTTTTGTGGACCAAGCAGGTTGTGTATTAGTGTTTAGCAGACTGTGCGTCAGTCCCTATACCGCTGAAGGACTGCTGCAGTATAGGGCAGCGGTCAGCAGTAGTGCACGGCAACCCTATGTATTGTGGACCGATAGCAGTCCTTACAGAACAGCAGACTGTACTGCACTCAGGCCTATGTACCGTAGCACCCTATACCAAGTTACCAGTCCTTATAAGAACTTTTGTGGACCAAGCAGGTTGTGTGTTAGTGTTTAGCAGACTGTGCGTCAGTCCCTATACCGCTGAAGGACTGCTGCAGTATAGGGCAGCGGTCAGCAGTAGTGCACGTCAACCCTATGTATTGTGGACCGATAGCGGTCCTTACAGAACAGCAGACTGTAACGCACTCAGGCCTATGTACCGTAGCACCCTATACCAAGTTACCAGTCCTTATAAGAACTTTTGTGGACCAAGCAGGTTGTGTATTAGTGTTTAGCAGACTGTGCGTCAGTCCCTATACCGCTGAAGGACTGCTGCAGTATAGGGCAGCGGTCAGCAGTAGTGCACGGCAACCCTATGTATTGTGGACCGATAGCGGTCCTTACAGAACAGCAGACTGTACCGCACCCAAGCCTATGTACCGTAGCACCCTAGACAGACCAAGTTACCAGTCCTGATAAAGAGCTTTGTGGAACAAGTGAGTTGTGAATGATTAGCAGACTGCAGCAGAAGGGCAGCAGTCAAGTATAATATTCTTTCTATATTTGGAAGAAAGAATATTATACGTGTACAAGCCTATTACTGTACCACTGATACCAGTCCTGAAAAGAACCTTTGTGGAACTAATAGTAACAGCAAGTCTTTAAAATTATCCTCACTGCCTGACACACTGCTTCCTGCCTGTCCCTATACAAATTGGCAAAAAAGAGTAGGCTGGAACGATTAGCTGGAACAGCTCTTTTGTGGACCTGATAGTAACAGCTAATGATGATGATGATGATGATGATGAAGAAAGACTAATCTGGCTGAGCTGTCCCTAAAATAGCAGCATACAGCGCTCTGTCCCTTTATCTAAACTGACAAAAGAAACTCAGGCTGCTGACCTAACACCTATACCAGTCCTGAAAAGAACTTTTGTGTACCAAATAGCTAGCGTTTTCTCTGTCCCTACTCCACACAGGATCCTTTCCCTACAGTGACAGAAGAAAGAATGTAAAATGGCCACCGGATCGGGTGTATTTATAGGTTAGGGGGAATGTCCAAGTGTCCATGAGCTGTCATGTCTCAATTGGTTGTCCTGTAACACATGATAAACGTGTCACGAAAGGTTAAAGTTCTTGTATACATTAAACACGTAAGTCCGCCGGGGCGAACGACGGAAAAAGGCGTTCGAACCCGCGGACGGCGAAAGTCGGAAATTCGCCGCGAAACGACCGCCGGGCGAAACGTTCGTCCATCACTAATGTTGTGTTATTATATGTCAGTGTTACATTGTATATCATGTATGTTGTGTGATTATATGTCAGTATTACATTGTATATCATGTATGTTGTGTGATTATATGTCAGTTTACATTGTATATCATGTATGTTGTGTGATTATATGTCAGTGTTACATTGTATATCATGTATGTTGTGTGATTATATGTCAGTGTTACATTGTATATCATGTATGTTGTGTGATTATATGTCAGTGTTACATTGTATATCATGTATGTTGTGTGATTATATGTCAGTGTTACATTGTATATCATGTATGTTGTGTGATTATATGTCAGTGTTACATTGTATATCTCTGTATGTTGTGTGATTATATGTCAGTGTTACATTGTATATCATGTATGTTGTGTGATTATATGTCAGTGTTACATTGTATATCATGTATGTTGTGTGATTATATGTCAGTGTTACATTGTATATCATGTATGTTGTGTGATTATATGTCAGTGTTACATTGTATATCATGTATGTTGTGTGACTATATGTCAGTGTTACATTGTATATCATGTATGTTGTGTGATTATATGTCAGTGTTACATTGTATATCATGTATGTTGTGTGATTATATGTCAGTGTTACATTGTATATCATGTATGTTGTGTGATTATATGTCAGTGTTACATTGTATATCTCTGTATGTTGTGTGATTATATGTCAGTGTTA
Organism: Lithobates pipiens; assembly: GCF_037356315.1. Lineage (NCBI taxonomy): Eukaryota > Metazoa > Chordata > Amphibia > Anura > Ranidae > Lithobates > Lithobates pipiens. The sequence goes on from NW_027507761.1 coordinate 172,708, forward strand.
CATTGTATATCATGTATGTTGTGTGATTATATGTCAGTGTTACATTGTATATCATGTATGTTGTGTGATTATATGTCAGTGTTACATTGTATATCTCTGTATGTTGTGTGATTATATGTCAGTGTTACATTGTATATCATGTATGTTGTGTGATTATATGTCAGTGTTACATTGTATATCTCTGTATGTTGTGTGATTATATGTCAGTGTTACATTGTATATCATGTATGTTGTGTGATTATATGTCAGTATTACATTGTATATCATGTATGTTGTGTGATTATATGTCAGTATTACATTGTATATCATGTATGTTGTGTGATTATATGTCAGTATTACATTGTATATCATGTATGTTGTGTGATTATATGTCAGTTTACATTGTATATCATGTATGTTGTGTGATTATATGTCAGTATTACATTGTATATCATGTATGTTGTGTTATTATATGTCAGTGTTACATTGTATATCATGTATGTTGTGTGATTATATGTCAGTATTACATTGTATATCATGTATGTTGTGTGATTATATGTCAGTTTACATTGTATATCATGTATGTTGTGTGATTATATGTCAGTGTTACATTGTATATCATGTATGTTGTGTGATTATATGTCAGTGTTACATTGTATATCATGTATGTTGTGTGATTATATGTCAGTGTTACATTGTATATCATGTATGTTGTGTGATTATATGTCAGTGTTACATTGTATATCATGTATGTTGTGTGATTATATGTCAGTGTTACATTGTATATCATGTATGTTGTGTGATTATATGTCAGTATTACATTGTATATCTCTGTATGTTGTGTGATTATATGTCAGTTTACATTGTATATCATGTATGTTGTGTGATTATATGTCAGTATTACATTGTATATCATGTATGTTGTGTGATTATATGTCAGTTTACATTGTATATCATGTATGTTGTGTTATTATATGTCAGTGTTACATTGTATATCATGTATGTTGTGTGATTATATGTCAGTATTACATTGTATATCATGTATGTTGTGTGATTATATGTCAGTTTACATTGTATATCATGTATGTTGTGTGATTATATGTCAGTGTTACATTGTATATCATGTATGTTGTGTGATTATATGTCAGTGTTACATTGTATATCATGTATGTTGTGTGATTATATGTCAGTGTTACATTGTATATCATGTATGTTGTGTGATTATATGTCAGTGTTACATTGTATATCATGTATGTTGTGTGATTATATGTCAGTGTTACATTGTATATCTCTGTATGTTGTGTGATTATATGTCAGTGTTACATTGTATATCATGTATGTTGTGTGATTATATGTCAGTGTTACATTGTATATCATGTATGTTGTGTGATTATATGTCAGTATTACATTGTATATCTCTGTATGTTGTGTGATTATATGTCAGTTTACATTGTATATCATGTATGTTGTGTGATTATATGTCAGTTTACATTGTATATCATGTATGTTGTGTGATTATATGTCAGTGTTACATTGTATATCATGTATGTTGTGTGATTATATGTCAGTGTTACATTGTATATCATGTATGTTGTGTGATTATATGTCAGTGTTACATTGTATATCATGTATGTTGTGTGATTATATGTCAGTATTACATTGTATATCTCTGTATGTTGTGTGATTATATGTCAGTTTACATTGTATATCATGTATGTTGTGTGATTATATGTCAGTATTACATTGTATATCATGTATGTTGTGTGATTATATGTCAGTTTACATTGTATATCATGTATGTTGTGTGATTATATGTCAGTGTTACATTGTATATCATGTATGTTGTGTGATTATATGTCAGTATTACATTGTATATCATGTATGTTGTGTTATTATATGTCAGTGTTACATTGTATATCATGTATGTTGTGTGATTATATGTCAGTATTACATTGTATATCATGTATGTTGTGTGATTATATGTCAGTTTACATTGTATATCATGTATGTTGTGTGATTATATGTCAGTGTTACATTGTATATCATGTATGTTGTGTGATTATATGTCAGTGTTACATTGTATATCATGTATGTTGTGTGATTATATGTCAGTGTTACATTGTATATCATGTATGTTGTGTGATTATATGTCAGTGTTACATTGTATATCATGTATGTTGTGTGATTATATGTCAGTGTTACATTGTATATCTCTGTATGTTGTGTGATTATATGTCAGTGTTACATTGTATATCATGTATGTTGTGTGATTATATGTCAGTGTTACATTGTATATCATGTATGTTGTGTGATTATATGTCAGTATTACATTGTATATCTCTGTATGTTGTGTGATTATATGTCAGTTTACATTGTATATCATGTATGTTGTGTGATTATATGTCAGTTTACATTGTATATCATGTATGTTGTGTGATTATATGTCAGTGTTACATTGTATATCATGTATGTTGTGTGATTATATGTCAGTGTTACATTGTATATCATGTATGTTGTGTGATTATATGTCAGTGTTACATTGTATATCATGTATGTTGTGTGATTATATGTCAGTATTACATTGTATATCTCTGTATGTTGTGTGATTATATGTCAGTTTACATTGTATATCATGTATGTTGTGTGATTATATGTCAGTATTACATTGTATATCATGTATGTTGTGTGATTATATGTCAGTTTACATTGTATATCATGTATGTTGTGTGATTATATGTCAGTGTTACATTGTATATCATGTATGTTGTGTGATTATATGTCAGTATTACATTGTATATCCTGTATGTTGTGTGATTATATGTCAGTGTTACATTGTATATCCTGTATGTTGTGTGATTATATGTCAGTGTTACATTGTATATCATGTATGTTGTGTGATTATATGTCAGTATTACATTGTATATCATGTATGTTGTGTTATTATATGTCAGTGTTACATTGTATATCATGTATGTTGTGTGATTATATGTCAGTATTACATTGTATATCCTGTATGTTGTGTGATTATATGTCAGTATTACATTGTATATCATGTATGTTGTGTTATTATATGTCAGTGTTACATTGTATATCATGTATGTTGTGTGATTATATGTCAGTATTACATTGTATATCATGTATGTTGTGTGATTATATGTCAGTGTTACATTGTATATCATGTATGTTGTGTGATTATATGTCAGTTTACATTGTATATCATGTATGTTGTGTGATTATATGTCAGTATTACATTGTATATCATGTATGTTGTGTTATTATATGTCAGTGTTACATTGTATATCATGTATGTTGTGTGATTATATGTCAGTATTACATTGTATATCATGTATGTTGTGTGATTATATGTCAGTTTACATTGTATATCATGTATGTTGTGTGATTATATGTCAGTGTTACATTGTATATCATGTATGTTGTGTGATTATATGTCAGTGTTACATTGTATATCCTGTATGTTGTGTGATTATATGTCAGTGTTACATTGTATATCCTGTATGTTGTGTGATTATATGTCAGTGTTACATTGTATTTCATGTATGTTGTGTGATTATATGTCAGTGTTACATTGTATATCCTGTATGTTGTGTGATTATATGTCAGTGTTACATTGTATATCCTGTATGTTGTGTGATTATATGTCAGTATTACATTGTATATCATGTATGTTGTGTGATTATATGTCAGTGTTACATTGTATATCATGTATGTTGTGTGATTATATGTCAGTATTACATTGTATATCCTGTATGTTGTGTGATTATATGTCAGTATTACATTGTATATCATGTATGTTGTGTGATTATATGTCAGTTTACATTGTATATCATGTATGTTGTGTTATTATATGTCAGTGTTACATTGTATATCATGTATGTTGTGTGATTATATGTCAGTATTACATTGTATATCATGTATGTTGTGTGATTATATGTCAGTTTACATTGTATATCATGTATGTTGTGTGATTATATGTCAGTGTTACATTGTATATCATGTATGTTGTGTGATTATATGTCAGTGTTACATTGTATATCATGTATGTTGTGTGATTATATGTCAGTGTTACATTGTATATCATGTATGTTGTGTGATTATATGTCAGTGTTACATTGTATATCATGTATGTTGTGTGATTATATGTCAGTGTTACATTGTATATCTCTGTATGTTGTGTGATTATATGTCAGTGTTACATTGTATATCATGTATGTTGTGTGATTATATGTCAGTGTTACATTGTATATCATGTATGTTGTGTGATTATATGTCAGTGTTACATTGTATATCATGTATGTTGTGTGATTATATGTCAGTGTTACATTGTATATCATGTATGTTGTGTGATTATATGTCAGTGTTACATTGTATATCATGTATGTTGTGTGATTATATGTCAGTGTTACATTGTATATCTCTGTATGTTGTGTGATTATATGTCAGTGTTACATTGTATATCATGTATGTTGTGTGATTATATGTCAGTGTTACATTGTATATCATGTATGTTGTGTGATTATATGTCAGTGTTACATTGTATATCTCTGTATGTTGTGTGATTATATGTCAGTGTTACATTGTATATCATGTATGTTGTGTGATTATATGTCAGTGTTACATTGTATATCTCTGTATGTTGTGTGATTATATGTCAGTGTTACATTGTATATCATGTATGTTGTGTGATTATATGTCAGTATTACATTGTATATCATGTATGTTGTGTGATTATATGTCAGTATTACATTGTATATCATGTATGTTGTGTGATTATATGTCAGTATTACATTGTATATCATGTATGTTGTGTGATTATATGTCAGTTTACATTGTATATCATGTATGTTGTGTGATTATATGTCAGTATTACATTGTATATCATGTATGTTGTGTTATTATATGTCAGTGTTACATTGTATATCATGTATGTTGTGTGATTATATGTCAGTATTACATTGTATATCATGTATGTTGTGTGATTATATGTCAGTTTACATTGTATATCATGTATGTTGTGTGATTATATGTCAGTGTTACATTGTATATCATGTATGTTGTGTGATTATATGTCAGTGTTACATTGTATATCATGTATGTTGTGTGATTATATGTCAGTGTTACATTGTATATCATGTATGTTGTGTGATTATATGTCAGTGTTACATTGTATATCATGTATGTTGTGTGATTATATGTCAGTGTTACATTGTATATCATGTATGTTGTGTGATTATATGTCAGTATTACATTGTATATCTCTGTATGTTGTGTGATTATATGTCAGTTTACATTGTATATCATGTATGTTGTGTGATTATATGTCAGTATTACATTGTATATCATGTATGTTGTGTGATTATATGTCAGTTTACATTGTATATCATGTATGTTGTGTTATTATATGTCAGTGTTACATTGTATATCATGTATGTTGTGTGATTATATGTCAGTATTACATTGTATATCATGTATGTTGTGTGATTATATGTCAGTTTACATTGTATATCATGTATGTTGTGTGATTATATGTCAGTGTTACATTGTATATCATGTATGTTGTGTGATTATATGTCAGTGTTACATTGTATATCATGTATGTTGTGTGATTATATGTCAGTGTTACATTGTATATCATGTATGTTGTGTGATTATATGTCAGTGTTACATTGTATATCATGTATGTTGTGTGATTATATGTCAGTGTTACATTGTATATCTCTGTATGTTGTGTGATTATATGTCAGTGTTACATTGTATATCATGTATGTTGTGTGATTATATGTCAGTGTTACATTGTATATCATGTATGTTGTGTGATTATATGTCAGTATTACATTGTATATCTCTGTATGTTGTGTGATTATATGTCAGTTTACATTGTATATCATGTATGTTGTGTGATTATATGTCAGTTTACATTGTATATCATGTATGTTGTGTGATTATATGTCAGTGTTACATTGTATATCATGTATGTTGTGTGATTATATGTCAGTGTTACATTGTATATCATGTATGTTGTGTGATTATATGTCAGTGTTACATTGTATATCATGTATGTTGTGTGATTATATGTCAGTATTACATTGTATATCTCTGTATGTTGTGTGATTATATGTCAGTTTACATTGTATATCATGTATGTTGTGTGATTATATGTCAGTATTACATTGTATATCATGTATGTTGTGTGATTATATGTCAGTTTACATTGTATATCATGTATGTTGTGTGATTATATGTCAGTGTTACATTGTATATCATGTATGTTGTGTGATTATATGTCAGTATTACATTGTATATCATGTATGTTGTGTTATTATATGTCAGTGTTACATTGTATATCATGTATGTTGTGTGATTATATGTCAGTATTACATTGTATATCATGTATGTTGTGTGATTATATGTCAGTTTACATTGTATATCATGTATGTTGTGTGATTATATGTCAGTGTTACATTGTATATCATGTATGTTGTGTGATTATATGTCAGTTTACATTGTATATCATGTATGTTGTGTGATTATATGTCAGTATTACATTGTATATCATGTATGTTGTGTTATTATATGTCAGTGTTACATTGTATATCATGTATGTTGTGTGATTATATGTCAGTATTACATTGTATATCATGTATGTTGTGTGATTATATGTCAGTTTACATTGTATATCATGTATGTTGTGTGATTATATGTCAGTGTTACATTGTATATCATGTATGTTGTGTGATTATATGTCAGTGTTACATTGTATATCCTGTATGTTGTGTGATTATATGTCAGTGTTACATTGTATATCATGTATGTTGTGTGATTATATGTCAGTATTACATTGTATATCATGTATGTTGTGTGATTATATGTCAGTGTTACATTGTATATCATGTATGTTGTGTGATTATATGTCAGTATTACATTGTATATCCTGTATGTTGTGTGATTATATGTCAGTATTACATTGTATATCATGTATGTTGTGTGATTATATGTCAGTTTACATTGTATATCATGTATGTTGTGTTATTATATGTCAGTGTTACATTGTATATCATGTATGTTGTGTGATTATATGTCAGTATTACATTGTATATCATGTATGTTGTGTGATTATATGTCAGTTTACATTGTATATCATGTATGTTGTGTGATTATATGTCAGTGTTACATTGTATATCATGTATGTTGTGTGATTATATGTCAGTGTTACATTGTATATCATGTATGTTGTGTGATTATATGTCAGTGTTACATTGTATATCATGTATGTTGTGTGATTATATGTCAGTGTTACATTGTATATCATGTATGTTGTGTGATTATATGTCAGTGTTACATTGTATATCATGTATGTTGTGTGATTATATGTCAGTTTACATTGTATATCATGTATGTTGTGTGATTATATGTCAGTGTTACATTGTATATCATGTATGTTGTGTGATTATATGTCAGTGTTACATTGTATATCATGTATGTTGTGTGATTATATGTCAGTTTACATTGTATATCATGTATGTTGTGTTATTATATGTCAGTGTTACATTGTATATCATGTATGTTGTGTGATTATATGTCAGTATTACATTGTATATCATGTATGTTGTGTGATTATATGTCAGTTTACATTGTATATCATGTATGTTGTGTGATTATATGTCAGTGTTACATTGTATATCATGTATGTTGTGTGATTATATGTCAGTGTTACATTGTATATCATGTATGTTGTGTGATTATATGTCAGTGTTACATTGTATATCATGTATGTTGTGTGATTATATGTCAGTGTTACATTGTATATCATGTATGTTGTGTGATTATATGTCAGTGTTACATTGTATATCATGTATGTTGTGTGATTATATGTCAGTGTTACATTGTATATCATGTATGTTGTGTGATTATATGTCAGTGTTACATTGTATATCATGTATGTTGTGTGATTATATGTCAGTGTTACATTGTATATCATGTATGTTGTGTGATTATATGTCAGTGTTACATTGTATATCATGTATGTTGTGTGATTATATGTCAGTGTTACATTGTATATCATGTATGTTGTGTGATTATATGTCAGTGTTACATTGTATATCATGTATGTTGTGTGATTATATGTCAGTGTTACATTGTATATCATGTATGTTGTGTGATTATATGTCAGTATTACATTGTATATCATGTATGTTGTGTGATTATATGTCAGTATTACATTGTAATTGCCGTCGTTCAGGTGATTATCTAATCGTTTTTTTTAACTATTGATGCCCCCCACTGAGACCACCACCTGTTTTGTTAAACTTACTTCTGCGGAAAAGTTTTCTCCCTATTGTGGGGTCACCAGTCCGGTATTTATATACTGTGGGGTCACCAGTCCGGTATTTATATATTGTGGGGTCACCAGTCCGGTATTTATATATTGTGGGGTCACCTGTCCTGTATTTATATATTGTGGGGTCACCAGTCTGGTATTTATATATTGTGGGGTCACCAGTCCGGTATTTATATATTGTGGGGTCACCAGTATGGTATTTATATATTGTGGGGTCACCAGTCCGGTATTTATATATTGTGGGGTCACCAGTCCGGTATTTATATACTGTGGGGTCACCAGTCCAGTATTTATATATTGTGGGGTCACCAGTCCGGTATTTATATACTGTGGGGTCACCAGTCCAGTATTTATATATTGTGGGGTCACCAGTCCGGTATTTATATATTGTGGGGTCACCAGTCCAGTATTTATATATTGTGGGGTCACCAGTCCGGTATTTATATATTGTGGGGTCACCAGTCCGGTATTTATATACTGTGGGGTCACCAGTCCGGTATTTATATATTGTGGGGTCACCAGTCCGGTATTTATATATTGTGGGGTCACCAGTCCGGTATTTATATATTGTGGGGTCACCAGTCCGGTATTTATATATTGTGGGGTCACCAGTCTGGTATTTACATATTGTGGGGTCACCAGTCCGGTATTTATATATTGTGGGGTCACCAGTCCGGTATTTATATATTGTGGGGTCACCAGTCCGGTATTTATATATTGTGGGGTCACCAGTCCGGTATTTATATATTGTGGGGTCACCAGTCCGGTATTTATATATTGTGGGGTCACCAGTCCAGTATTTATATATTGTGGGGTCACCAGTCCGGTATTTATATATTGTGGGGTCACCAGTCCGGTATTTATATATTGTGGGGTCACCAGTCCAGTATTTATATATTGTGGGGTCACCAGTCCAGTATTTATATATTGTGGGGTCACCAGTCCAGTATTTATATATTGAAATCATATCCCCTCTCAAGCGTCTCTTCTCAGTGCCTGACCTCACAAATGCTCTTCAGGAAGAATGATCAAACATTCCCAGACACCCTCCTAAACCTTGTGGACGGCCTTCCCAGAAGAGGTGAAGCTGTTATATCTGCAAAGGGCCAACTCAATATTGAACCCTCCGGATTAAGACTGGGGGGGGGTCATTAAAGGTCATGTGTGTTTAAATGCAGGTGTCCCAATACTTTTGGTAATATATACTGTACACAGAAAACATGAAATAAGAAATGAAGAATTGGGTGAAAATCAAATCCTGAATAAAGGAATATTGTGATTTTTTTCTTACTATTGCAGACGATGCCCACAGCCTTGGCTTGGCGGCAGGTGTTGGGGTTCTTGGTTAAGACTTTGCATTCCCATAATGAATAGGACTGAGAACACAGGAAGGTGACACTCGTGCTCAGTGTGTGTTCATATTTGGTGTTCTTCACAAACGATTCGCAGCCAAGAGCTTTACACACTTTATCCGAATCGTCATCATACCAGGAACCGTCGCACACCGTCCCCCAGACTCCGTCCATATAAACCTCCAGACGACCCCAACAGTTATTGGGGCCCCCAGACAGGCGAACTTCACGATGTCCTGTATGAGAATAAACAGAGGAAAGCAGAGCTGAGAGCCACCCGCATAACCACACAACAATGTTTTCATGATACCCCCTCGCCCTCTACTTACCTAATCCTCCTCACCCTCTACTTACCTAATCCTCCCCTCGTCCTCTACTTACCTAATCCCCCCCCCCCCCCTCGTCCTCTGCTTACCTAATCCCCCCCTCGTCCTCTACTTACCTAATCCCCCCCCCCTCGTCCTCTGCTTACCTAATCCCCCCCTCGTCCTCTACTTACCTAATCCCCCCCCCCCTCGTCCTCTGCTTACCTAATCCCCCCCTCGTCCTCTACTTACCTAATCCCCCCTCTTATTCTGTTTACCTAATCCCCCCCTCGTCCTCTACTTACCTAATCCCCCCTCTTATTCTGTTTACCTAATCCCCCCCTCGTCCTCTACTTACCTAATCCCCCCTCCTCCTCTACTTACCTAATCCCCCCTCCTCCTCTACTTACCTAATCCTCCCTCGTCCTCTACTTACCTAATCCCCCCCTCGTCCTCTACTTACCGAATCCTCCCCTCGTCCTCTACTTACCTAATCCCCCCCTCGTCCTCTACTTACCTAATCCCCCCCCCCCTCGTCCTCTGCTTACCTAATCCCCCCCTCGTCCTCTACTTACCTAATCCCCCCTCTTATTCTGTTTACCTAATCCCCCCCTCGTCCTCTACTTACCTAATCCCCCCTCTTATTCTGTTTACCTAATCCCCCCCTCGTCCTCTACTTACCTAATCCCCCCTCCTCCTCTACTTACCTAATCCCCCCTCCTCCTCTACTTACCTAATCCTCCCTCGTCCTCTACTTACCTAATCCCCCCCTCGTCCTCTACTTACCGAATCCTCCCCTCGTCCTCTACTTACCTAATCCCCCCCTCGTCCTCTACTTACCTAATCCCCCCCCCCCCTCGTCCTCTGCTTACCTAATCCCCCCCTCGTCCTCTACTTACCTAATCCCCCCTCTTATTCTGTTTACCTAATCCCCCCCTCGTCCTCTACTTACCTAATCCCCCCTCTTATTCTGTTTACCTAATCCCCCCCTCGTCCTCTACTTACCTAATCCCCCCTCCTCCTCTACTTACCTAATCCCCCCTCCTCCTCTACTTACCTAATCCTCCCTCGTCCTCTACTTACCTAATCCCCCCCTCGTCCTCTACTTACCGAATCCTCCCCTCGTCCTCTACTTACCTAATCCCCCCCTCGTCCTCTACTTACCTAATCCCCCTCGTCCTCTACCTAATCCCCCTCGTCCTCTACTTACCTAATCCCCCCTCGTCCTCTACTTACCTAATCCCCCTCGTCCTCTACTTACCTAATCCCCCTCATCCTCTACTTACCTAATCCCCCTCGTCCTCTACTTACCTAATCCCCCCTCGTCCTCTACTTACCTAATCCCCCCTCGTCCTCTACTTACCTAATCCACCCTCTTCCTCTACTTACCTAATTCCCCCTCTTCCTCTACTTACCTAATCCCCACCCTTGTCTTCTGTTTACCCTAATCCCCCCCAGTCCTCTGTTTACGTAATCCCCCCTCTTCCTCTGCTTACCTAATCCCCCCTCTTCTTCTGCTTACCTAATCCCCCCCTCTTCCTCTACTTACCTAATCCCTCTCTTCCTCTACTTACCTAATCCCCCCTCTTCCTCTACTTACCTAATCCCCCTCTTCCTCTGCTTACCTAATCCACCCTCTTCCTCTGCTTACCTAACCCCCCCTCTTCCTCTGCTTACCTAATCCCCCCTCTTCTTTTACTTACCTAATTCCCCCTCTTCCTCTACTTACCTAACCCCCCCTCTTCCTCTGCTTACCTAATCCCCCCTCTTCTTTTACTTACCTAATTCCCCCTCTTCCTCTGTTTACCTAATCCCTACTCTTCCTCTGTTTACCTAATCCCCCCTCTTCCTCTGCTTACCCAATCCCCCCTCGTCCTCTGCTTACCTAATCCCCCCTCTTCCTCTACTTACCTAATCCCCCCTCGTCCTCTGCTTACCTAATCCCCCCTCGTCCTCTACTTACCTAATTCCACCTCGTCCTCTGCTTACCTAATCCCCCCTCTTCCTCTGCTTACCTAATCCCCCCTCTTCCTCTGCTTACCTAATCCCCCCTCGTCCTCTGCTTACCTAATCCCCCCTCGTCCTCTGTTTACCTAATCCCCCCTCTTCCTCTACTTACCTAATCCCCCTCTTCCTCTGTTTACCTAATCCCCCCTCTTCCTATTCTTACCTAATCCCCCCTCTTACTCTGTTTACCTAATCCCCCCTCTTCCTCTACTTACCTAATCCCCCCTCTTCCTCTGCTTACCTAATCCCGCATCTTCCTCTGTTTACCTTTTCCCCCCACATCCTCTGCTTACCTAATCCCCCCTCTTCCTCTATTTACCTAATCCCCCCTCTTCCTCTACTTACCTAATCCCCCCTCATCCTCTGCTTACCTAACTCCCCCTCTTCCTCTGCTTACCTAGTCCCCTTCGTCCTCTACTTACCTAATCTCCCCCCTCTTCCTCTACTTACCTAATCCCCCTCGTCCTCTGCTTACCTAATCCCCCTCGTCCTCTGCTTACCTAATCCCCCTCGTCCTCTGCTTACCTAATCCCCCTCGTCCTCTGCTTACCTAATCCCCCCTCTTCCTCTGCTTACCTAATCCCCCTCGTCCTCTGCTTACCTAATCCCCCTCGTCCTCTGCTTACCTAATCCCCCTCGTCCTCTGCTTACCTAATCCCCCTCGTCCTCTGCTTACCTAATCCCCCTCGTCCTCTGCTTACCTAATCCCCCTCTTCCTCTACTTACCTAATCCCCCTCTTCCTCTACTTACCTAATCCCCCCTCTTCCTCTACTTACCTAATCCCACTCTTCCTCTGCTTACCTAATCCCCCCCTCGTCCTCTGCTTACCTAATCCCCCCTCGTCCTCTGCTTACCTAATCCCCCCTCTTCCTCTATTTACCTAATCCCCCCTCTTCCTCTACTTACCTAATCCCCCTCTTCCTCTACTTACCTAATCCCCCCTCTTCCTCTACTTACCTAATCCCACTCGTCCTCTGCTTACCTAATCCCCCCTCGTCCTCTGCTTACCTAATCCCCCCCTCTTCCTCTGCTTACCTAATCCCCCCTCTTCCTCTACTTACCTAATCCCCCTCTTCCTCTGCTTACCTAATCCCCCCTCTTCCTTTACTTACCTAATCCCCCCTCTTCTTCTGCTTACCTAATCCCCCCTCTTCCTCTACTTACCTAATCCCCCCTCTTCCCCTGCTTACCTAATCCGGCCCTCTTCCTCTGTTTACCTAATCCCCCTGTTCCTCTACTTACCTAATCCCCCTCTCTTCCTCTGTTTACCTAATTCCCCCCCTCTCTTCCTCTGTTTACCTAATCCCCCCTCTTCCTCTGCTTACCTAATCCGGCCCTCTTCCTCTGTTTACCTAATTCCCCCTCTTCCTCTGCTTACCTAATCCGGCCCTCTTCCTCTGTTTACCTAATCCCCCCCTCTTCCTCTATTTACCTAATCCCCCCTCTTCCTCTACTTACCTAATCCCCCTCTTCCTCTACGTACCTAATCCCCCCTCTTCCTCTACTTACCTAATCCCACTCGTCCTCTGCTTACCTAATCCCCCCCTCGTCCTCTACTTACCTAATCCCCCCCTCGTCCTCTGCTTACCTAATCCCCCCCTCTTCCTCTGCTTACCTAATCCCCCCTCTTCCTCTGCTTACCTAATCCCCCCTCTTCCTCTACTTACCTAATCCCCCCCTCGTCCTCTGCTTACCTAATCCCCCCCTCTTCCTCTGCTTACCTAATCCCCCCTCTTCCTCTACTTACCTAATCCCCCTCTTCCTCTGCTTACCTAATCCCCCCTCTTCCTTTACTTACCTAATCCCCCCTCTTCCTCTGCTTACCTAATCCCCCCTCTTCCCCTGCTTACCTAATCCGGCCCTCTTCCTCTGTTTACCTAATCCCCCTGTTCCTCTACTTACCTAATCCCTCTCTCTTCCTCTGTTTACCTAATTCCCCCCCTCTCTTCCTCTGTTTACCTAATCCCCCCTCTTCCTCTGCTTACCTAATCCGGCCCTCTTCCTCTGTTTACCTAATTCCCCCTCTTCCTCTGCTTACCTAATCCGGCCCTCTTCCTCTGTTTACCTAATCCCCCCTCTTCCTCTATTTACCTAATCCCCCCTCTTCCTCTACTTACCTAATCCCCCTCTTCCTCTACGTACCTAATCCCCCCTCTTCCTCTACTTACCTAATCCCACTCGTCCTCTGCTTACCTAATCCCCCCCTCGTCCTCTACTTACCTAATCCCCCCCTCGTCCTCTGCTTACCTAATCCCCCCCTCTTCCTCTGCTTACCTAATCCCCCCTCTTCCTCTACTTACCTAATCCCCCTCTTCCTCTGCTTACCTAATCCCCCCTCTTCCTTTACTTACCTAATCCCCCCTCTTCCTCTGCTTACCTAATCCCCCCTCTTCCTCTACTTACCTAATCCCCCCTCTTCCCCTGCTTACCTAATCCGGCCCTCTTCCTCTGTTTACCTAATCCCCCTGTTCCTCTACTTACCTAATCCCTCTCTCTTCCTCTGTTTACCTAATTCCCCCCCTCTCTTCCTCTGTTTACCTAATCCCCCCTCTTCCTCTGCTTACCTAATCCGGCCCTCTTCCTCTGTTTACCTAATTCCCCCTCTTCCTCTGCTTACCTAATCCGGCCCTCTTCCTCTGTTTACCTAATCCCCCCTCTTCCTTTACTTACCTAATCCCCCCTCTTCCTCTGTTTACCTAACCCCCCCCTCTTCCTCTATTTACCTAATCCCCCCTCTTCCTCTACTTACCTAATCCCCCTCTTCCTCTACGTACCTAATCCCCCCTCTTCCTCTACTTACCTAATCCCACTCGTCCTCTGCTTACCTAATCCCCCCCTCGTCCTCTACTTACCTAATCCCCCCCTCGTCCTCTGCTTACCTAATCCCCCCCTCTTCCTCTGCTTACCTAATCCCCCCTCTTCCTCTGCTTACCTAATCCCCCCTCTTCCTCTACTTACCTAATCCCCCCCTCGTCCTCTGCTTACCTAATCCCCCCCTCTTCCTCTGCTTACCTAATCCCCCCTCTTCCTCTACTTACCTAATCCCCCTCTTCCTCTGCTTACCTAATCCCCCCTCTTCCTTTACTTACCTAATCCCCCCTCTTCCTCTGCTTACCTAATCCCCCCTCTTCCCCTGCTTACCTAATCCGGCCCTCTTCCTCTGTTTACCTAATCCCCCTGTTCCTCTACTTACCTAATCCCTCTCTCTTCCTCTGTTTACCTAATTCCCCCCCTCTCTTCCTCTGTTTACCTAATCCCCCCTCTTCCTCTGCTTACCTAATCCGGCCCTCTTCCTCTGTTTACCTAATTCCCCCTCTTCCTCTGCTTACCTAATCCGGCCCTCTTCCTCTGTTTACCTAATCCCCCCTCTTCCTCTATTTACCTAATCCCCCCTCTTCCTCTACTTACCTAATCCCCCTCTTCCTCTACGTACCTAATCCCCCCTCTTCCTCTACTTACCTAATCCCACTCGTCCTCTGCTTACCTAATCCCCCCCTCGTCCTCTACTTACCTAATCCCCCCCTCGTCCTCTGCTTACCTAATCCCCCCCTCTTCCTCTGCTTACCTAATCCCCCCTCTTCCTCTACTTACCTAATCCCCCTCTTCCTCTGCTTACCTAATCCCCCCTCTTCCTTTACTTACCTAATCCCCCCTCTTCCTCTGCTTACCTAATCCCCCCTCTTCCTCTACTTACCTAATCCCCCCTCTTCCCCTGCTTACCTAATCCGGCCCTCTTCCTCTGTTTACCTAATCCCCCTGTTCCTCTACTTACCTAATCCCTCTCTCTTCCTCTGTTTACCTAATTCCCCCCCTCTCTTCCTCTGTTTACCTAATCCCCCCTCTTCCTCTGCTTACCTAATCCGGCCCTCTTCCTCTGTTTACCTAATTCCCCCTCTTCCTCTGCTTACCTAATCCGGCCCTCTTCCTCTGTTTACCTAATCCCCCCTCTTCCTTTACTTACCTAATCCCCCCTCTTCCTCTGTTTACCTAACCCCCCTCTTCCTCTGCTTACCTACCCCCCCCCCCCCTCGTCCTCTGCTTACCTAATCCGGCCCTCTTCCTCTGTTTACCTAATTCCCCTTCTTCCTCTGTTTACCTAATCCCCCCCTCTTCCTCTACTTACCTAATCCCCCCTCTTCCTCTACTTACCTAATCCCCCTCTTCCTCTACTTACCTAATCCCCCCTCTTCCTCTACTTACCTAATCCCCCTCTTCCTCTACTTACCTAATCCCCCCTCTTCCTCTACTTACCTAATCCCCCCTCTTCCTCTACTTACCTAATCCCCCCTCGTCCTCTACTTACCTAATCCCCCCTCGTCCTCTACTTACCTAATCCCCCCTCGTCCTCTACTTACCTAATCCCCCCTCGTCCTCTACTTACCTAATCCCCCCTCGTCCTCTGCTTACCTAATCCCCCCCTCTTCCTCTGTTTACCTAATTCCCTCCCCCCCTCTCTTCCTCTGTTTACCAAATCCCCTCTCTTCCTCTGCTTACCTAATCCCGCTGACCTAGGTAGTCCCTATTACTTACCAACCTGGTGAATCCCCCTACCATATGACTGCTATAGCTTGTTTCAATCATTTGATCACCAGGACATGTAGTATCCACAATTGGTAGTCAAAAGCTATAAAGGATTTCATTTTTGACCTCCTGTTGAAAATAGAATACTCGTGTAGGGAACTGATGCCCTCTACTATTAGCTTTGACTATCCTGGTGTTATTTAGATACTAAGAGCAAAGTAGGTACTGACTCTGAGTTTCATTGGCACACCACAGTCTTTGCATTTGAGAAGCTGCATTCCAAGCTGGTTGGACAACAGTTGGAAGATCTCCCCATCATTGCAGATCTTGTCTTCAGGTATCCAACACAAAGACAAATGCGACATTGTCCCCGGGGACCCTGAAACTGGACTTCACTGCAACATGCACCTGGAGAGATCTCCAATTATAACTATATATACCCAGGTATATATACACACAATTCCCCCAGGACTCCTATTGGGCCCTTTGCTGATAATCCCGGTTTGTACATTGAATGTATGGACGGTTATTATTCTGTTCTTATAAAAAGATGGTATTATTTCTATACTGGTATACATCTATATACTTATGGTTAATATTATATGCTGGGTGCAGTAGTTCTGTTCCCATTGAATTTAATTAGAATACTAGTAAATTTCCCAGGGAAGGGAATCCCCTTTGTATTTAGTCAGGGCTCTGTCCAGGATGGAGGCCCTGTCCCTGTTGGGGGACCTGTCTTGGGTGGGCAGCTCTGTCCTGGGTGGAGGCCCTGTCCTGTCCTGGGTGGGTGCTCTGTCCCATTCTGAGTAGGTGTTCTGTCCTGGGTGGGGGTCCTGTCCTGGGTGGGGGACCTGTCCTGGGTGGGCAGCTCTGTGCTGGGTGGAGGCACTGTCCCTGTTGAGGGACCTGTCCTGGGTGGTTGCTCTGTCCTGGGTGGGGGTCCTGTCCTGTCCTGGGTGGGAGCCCTGTTCCGAATGGAGGCCCTCTCCCTGTTGGAGGACCTGCGCTGGGTGGGAAGCTCTGCCTTGGGTAAAGGTCCTGTCCCTGCTGGGGGACCTGTCCTGGGTGGGCAGCTCTGTCCTGAGTGGAGGCACTGTCCCTGTTGGGGGACCTGTCCTGGGTGGAGGTCCTGTCCCTGTTGGGGGACCTGTCCTGGGTGGGCAGCTCTGTCCTGGGTGGGTGCTCTGTCTTGTTCTGGGTGGGTGCTCTGTCCTGGGAGGGGGCCGACCCTATGCTGAGTTAGGGCCCTGTTCTGGATGCTCCTGTCCAGGGTGGGGGCCCTGTCTTGGGTGGAGGCACTGTCCCTGTTGGGGGACATGTCCTGGGTGGGCAGCTCTGTCCTGGGTGGAGGTCCTGTCCCTGTTTGTGGGACTTTTCCTGGGTGGGCAGCTCTGTCCTGGGTGGGTGCTCTGTCCCGTTCTGGGTGGGTGCTCTGTCCCGGGAGGGGGCCCGGCCCTGTGCTGAGTTAGGGCCCTGTTCTGGATGCTCCTGTCCAGGGTGGGGGCCTGTCCTGGGTGGAGGCACTGTCCCTGTTGGGGGACCTGGCCTGGGTGGGCAGCTCTGTCCTGGGTGGAGGCACTGTCCCTGTTGGGGGGCCTGTCCTGAGTGGAGGTCTTGTCCCTGTTGGGGGGGGACCTGTTCTGGGTGGGTTCTCTGTCCCGTTCTGGGTGGGTGCTCTGCCCTGGGAGGGGGCCCAGCCCTGTGCTGAGTGAGGGCCCTGTTCTGGGTGCTCCTGTACTGGGTGGACGTCCTGTCCTGGATGCTCTGTCCAGGGTGGAGGCCCTGTCCTGAGTGAAAGCCCTGTACTGTCCTGGGTGGAGGTCTTTCCCTGTTGGGGGACTTGTCCTGGGTGGACAGCTCTGTCCTGGGTGGGTGCTCTGTCCCGTTCTGGGTGGGTGCTCTGCCCTGGGAGGGGACCCGGCCCTGTGCTGAGTGGGGGCCCTGTCCTGGATGCTCTGTCCTGAGTGAAAGCCCTGTACTGTCCCGGGTGAAGGCTCTGCCAGCTTTATTATAAATCCCACACTTTCACTTAGGTAAATAAATATGAGAACAAGAATCTTCACTGTGGGTTTAGAGCAATCTCCTGTTTGGAAAGGCCATACCTCATAACGCCCCACCCCCCGTTCTGAAAAAAAGGGCTACACATTAAACGTTAAAGAGGACCCCCTGGCATGCCACATTTAGCATGTCATTTTTTTTTGGGGGGGGAGCAGATACCCTGTTTTTAGAGGCACCCAGATCCCACTTCCTCCCTGGCACCATGGCACTGGAAGGAAGATCACCTCTCCCCCCCCCCCACCCCCTCCTTGCAATCTTCTGGGACACGTCACAGGTCCCAGAAGATTGCCCAGGCCAGTCACAGCACGGCTCACACATGCGCAGTGCGCCCCCAGCTGTGCAGCCACAGCCGGGTGCCCACAGTTAGAATGCCGGCACTGCAGAGAGGAGGGGAGAGAAGTGCGGGGTGCTTTGTGCGCCCGCCTCGCTGGACCGCGGGACAGGTGAGTGTCTGATTATTAAATTTTATCAGATCCACTTTTTGTAGCTTCTGACTTTTAAATGGGCAGAACTCCGCTTCTTATAAACTATAAACTGAAGTGCAGAAATTTTTTAGCATCTCCTATGGGCTCTCCGGGAGTCTGGGGGTCCCAGGTAGCCCACCCACTTTTGTCCTGAAAAATCCACCACTCCAATCATCACTTTGTGTTTTGAAGGCTTCACCTGAACTGCCTTGAAGGTGAAGCAGCAGGTAGGTGCACACGGGATATTTTCTCAGCGTTCTGTAAGTCACTTGTGCTGCCAATGTGGCCTATTCATTGTCTTTCCACCTCCAAGAAGAAAAGAAGGTCCGGTGTGAGCAACCATTCATGGGGGTAACATGGAAGATATTACCTCCTACCCCAATCCATCTACATAGACCTTGGATATATTCTAGGCTTGTGCAATTCGTTTCGTAACGAATCGAAATTCGGCCGAATTTTGCATCTTTCGGACATTCGGATGCATCCGAATATCCGAATAAAAAAATAACAAATTACAACGAATACGAAAGAAATATAACGAATGAATTCGAATGAATTCGTCATGATTCGAAATTATTTCAACCGCATTCGAAATTATTTCAACCGCATTCGAAATTATTTCAACTGCATTCGAAATTATTTCAACATGATTCACATTATTTCAACCACATTCGAACATATTTTGTGACCCGACTTTAGGGCCATGTATCTCGGGGTCACTTGGTGCTAGACACTTCAAATTTGGATATGTTGTAGTGCTAGTATTATTGTGTTTGCATACCAAATTTGGAGTTTCTAGCTATAAGTGACCCCGAGATATGTGGCCCCAAAATCGGGTCGCAAAATGTTATTAGTTATTAGAGCAGAGAATAACATTTTGCGACCCGATTTTGGGGCCACATATCTCGGGGCCACTTATAGCTAGAAACCCCAAATTTGGTATGCAAACACAATAATACTAGCACTACAACATATCCAAATTTGAAGTGTCTAGCGCCAAGTGACCCCGAGATACATGGCCCTAAAGTCGGGTCACAAAATATTTTCGAATGTGGTTGAAATAATGTCGAATCGTGTTGAAATCATTTCGAATTCGGTAGAAATATTTTCGAATGTGGCCGATTTTTCGAATTCGGTAGAAAACTAAACGAAATCCGAAAACGAATTTAAGGAAGTTAACGAATATAACTAAACAAAATTAATGAATTAACGAATTAAAACGAAACTAAACAAATTTTTTCCTTTTGCACATGTCTATTCATACACATTAATTCGATATGAGTTTTGATTTCATCCCATTAAATGGATTCAGTCAGTTGCCCAATTTGACACCATCTGCAGATTGTAGCACTCACCTGTACACAGGACACCAGCGTGCTCCCTCTCGGTGCAGTCATGTCTCCTTTCTGATGGGCATTCCCATAGAAAACGTTCGGAACCCAAACATTTCACGTCATCCAAATGGATCTGTGGTGGTCCAACTCCAAAATGAGACGCTCCATAGGCCGCCAGTGCCGAACCGCAACCCAACTGCCGGCACGCGACTGCAGCGTCGAGGGCGTCCCAATGATCGTCACATACAGCTCCCCAAACATCATCCTTAAGAACCTCCACCCGACCGGCACAGGAACTGCCCCCTCCAGAGAGCCGCAGTTGGCGTTCCTCTGAGGAAAAGAGACAAAATACCGCTTTAAATGCATCAAATAGACGGCTGGTAGGAAGTCACATTCAGCGTGTTTCTAGGGCTGCATTCCCACCTGAGCAGAGAGATTTTCAGACTTGTAAGTGAATGAGGCCTAATAGCTACATCATGACCTGGATCAATGATGACCGTCACCGTGATCTCGTATATGGCTCTCTGGGGGGATCACACCTTCATTTTATATAGTCAATCCCTGGAATACGGCTCAGAGAGTGATAAACTCCTTTATATAATCCAGTAACAAGAGAAATTCTACTTCTTCCCATATTATTTCTATCAACCTCAATTTCTCTAATGTTCCAGGCCTGAAGAATGTTCTGCCCTTCATGGAAGAGTGACAAGAAGAAAGACATTGGAGAAAGAAAGTCATAAGAAGTCCTGTTTGTAGTTTGTGAGAAGCCATGTGGGGGAGGGGGCAGAAAACATGTGGAAGAAGGTGATCTGGTCAGAGGAGACCAAAATTCTACTTTATGGCCTAAAAAGCAAAACGCTATGTGTGGGGGAAACTAACACTGCCCATCCCCCTGAACACACCATCCCCACCGTGAGACATGGTGGTGGCAGCATCATGTGGTGGGGATGGTTTTCTTCAGCAGGGACAGGGAACGCTGGTCAGAGTTGATGGGAAGATGAATGGAGACAAACACAGGACAATCTTAGAAGAAAACCTGTAAAGCCGCGTACACACGCTCAAACTTTCCATCTTAAAAGGTCTGACAGAATCATTTAACCGGTTCCCGACCGGCGCACGCCGATGTACGTCGGCAGAATGGCACGGGCAGGCATATTGGCGTACAGGTACGTAGATCTTTAATGCCGCCCTGCGATCGCGAGCTGGTCGGGACCCCCCGTGAATCCGGTCACGGGTCCCGCGGACTCGATCGCCGCAGGCATACCCGCGATCGTCTCACGGGGGCGGCTGAACAAGGAAATGCCGTTGTAAACAGCATTTCCCTATTCTGCCTAGCAACTAGTGATGCTGATCTCTGCTCCATGTGATTGGAGCAGAGATCAGTGTTCACTAAATGAAAGCCCAGCCCCCAACAGTTAGTAACAGGCCCCTAGAAACACTTAACCCCTACACTGCCACCCACTGGTTAACCCCTTCACTGCCAGTGTCATTTACACAGGAATCACTGCATTTATATAGCACTGATTGCTGTATAAATGACAATGGTCCCAAAAATGTGTCAAAAATGTCCGATGGGTCCCCCACAATGTCGCAGTCACAATAAAAATCGCTGATCGCCGCCATTACTAGTAAAAAATTATTATTAATAAAAATGCCATAAAACTATCCCCTATTTTGTAAACGCCATAACTTTTGCGCAAACCAATCAATAATCGCTTATTGCGTTTTTTTTAACCAAAAATATGTAGAAGAATACGTATCGGCCTAAACTGAGGGAAAATTATTTTTTTTATATATTTTTGGGGGATATTTATTATAACAAAAAGTGAAAAATAATGCGTTTTTTTTTTTCGAAATTGACGCTCTATTTTTGTTTATAGCGCAAAAAATAAAAACCGCAGAGGTGATCAAATACCACCAAAAGAAAGCTCTATTTGTGGGGAAAAAAAGCACATCAATTTTGTTTGGGAGCCACGTCGCATGACCGCGCAATTGTCAGTTAAAGCGGCGATGCGCCAAATCGCAAAAAGTGGTCTGGTCTTTGACCAGCAAAATGGTCCGGGGCTGAAAGTGGTTAATCGGATATTCCGATCGTGTGTGTGGGCTTCATCTGACTTTTTTTTTTTTTTTCAAAAATTCTGACAGACCTAGAAATAGAACATGTTTTAAATCTTTCCAACGGAATCAATTCCTATCGGGAAAAAACGTTCGTCTGCATGCTATTCCGACGGACCAAATACGACGCAGGGGCAGCTTTTGGCTACTGGCTATTGAGCTTCCTTTTCTAGTCCCGACGCACGTCATCGCGTTCTAAACGAACGGACTTTGGTGTGATCGTGTGTAGGCAAGTCCGTTTCAGCGGAACTCAGTCGAAAAGACGTTTATTCTGACGGAAAGTCCGGTCGTGTGTACGCGGCATTAGAGTCCGCAAAAGACTTGAGACCGGGGCAGAGGACAACAGCAGGACAACGACCCGAAACATCCAGCCAGAGCTACAATGGAATGGTTTACATCAAAGCATATTCATGTGTTAGAATGGCCCAGTCACAGTCCAGACCTAAATCCCATTGAGAATCTGTGGCCAGACTTGAAAATTGCTGATCACAGACGCTCTCCATCCAATCTGACAGAGCTTGAGATATTCTACAAAGAAGAAGAATGGGCAGAAATGTCCTCTCTAGATGGGCAAAGCTGGTAGAGACCCCCCAAAAAGACTTGTAGAGAAAGGGGGTTCTACAAAGTATTGACTCCGGGGGGCGCCATACAAATGCCCCTCCCCCCACACTTTTCACATATTTATTTGTATCATTTATAATTTTCCTTCCACTTCACAATTATGTGACACTTTGTGTTGGTCCATCACATAAAATCCCAATAAAATACATTTGTGTTTTTGGTTGTAACAAAATGTAGGGAGTTTCACGGGGTATGAATACTTTTTCCAGGCACTGTATTCTCCATCTTCTACACTACTGAAGATCTGAAATATTCTGCATGTGATGTATATGTAGCTATATATATATAGGGTCACTGTTACGATCCCTAGTGTCACTTACCTGCGCAGCATATGTCGGAGGGTTACTGTTAGGGTCTCCAGTGTCACTTACCTGTATAGTATTTAGAGGGTCAGGGTTAGAGCCCCTCAGGCATGTAGGTCCTGAGTGGGGGCCCTGTCCTGGATGTTATGTCCAGGGTGGGGGCCCTGTCTTGGATTTAGAGGGTCAGGGTTAGAGTCCCTCAGGTATGTAGGTCCTGAGTGGGGGCCCTGTCCTGGATGTTCTGTCCAGGGTGGGGGCCCTGTCCTGGATTTAGAGGGTCAGGGTTAGAGCCCCTCAGGTATGTAGGTCCTGAGTGGGGGCCCTGTCCTGGATGTTCTGTCCAGGGTGGGGGCCCTGTCCTTGATTTAGAGGCTCAGGGTTAGAGTCCCTCAGGTATGTAGGTCCTGAGTGGGGGCCCTGTCCCGGATGTTCGGTCCAGGGTGGGGGCCCTGTCCTGGATTTAGAGGGTCAGGGTTAGAGCCACTCAGGCATGTAGGTCCTGAGTGGGGGCCCTGTCCTGGATGTTCTGTCCAGGTTGGGGGCCCTTTCCTGGATTTAGAGGGTCAGGGTTAGAGCCACTCAGGCATGTAGGTCCTGAGTGTGGGCCCTGTCCTGGATGTTCTGTCCACGGTGGGGGCCCTGTCCCGGATTTAGAGGGTCAGGGTTATAGTCCCTCAGGTATGTAGGTCCTGAGTGGGGGCCCTGTCCTGGATGTTCTGTCCAGGGTGGGGGCCCTGTTCTGGATTTAGAGGGTCAGGGTTAGAGTCCCTCAGGCATGTAGGTCCTGAGTGGGGGCCCTGCCCCGGATGTTCTGTCCAGGGTGGGGTCCCTGTCCTGCATTTAGAGGGTCAGGGTTAGAGTCCCTCAGGCATGTAGGTCCTGAGTGGGGGCCCTGTCCTGGATGTTCTGTCCAGGGTGGGGGCCCTGTCCTGGATTTAGAGGGTCAGGGTTAGAGCCCCTCAGGCATGTAGGTCCTGAGTGGGGGCCCTGTCCTGGATGTTCTGTTCAGGGTGGGGGCCCTGTTCTGGATTTAGAGGGTCAGGGTTAGAGCCCCTCGGGTATGTAGGTCCTGAGTGGGGGCTCTGTCCTGGATGTTCTGTTCAGGGTGGGGGCCCTGTTCTGGATTTAGAGGGTCAGGGTTAGAGCCCCTCGGGTATGTAGGTCCTGAGTGGGGGCCCTGTCCTGGATGTTCTGTCCAGGGTGGGGGCCCTGTTCTGGATTTAGAGGGTCAGGGTTAGAGTCCCTCAGGCATGTAGGTCCTGAGTGGGGGCCCTGTCCTGGATGTTCTGTCCAGGGTGGGGGCCCTGTTCTGGATTTAGAGGGTCAGGGTTAGAGTCCCTCAGGCATGTAGGTCCTGAGTGGGGACCCTGTCCTGGATGTTCTGTCCAGGGTGGGGGCCCTGTCCTGGATTTAGAGGGTCAGGGTTAGAGTCCCTCAGGCATGTAGGTCCTGAGTGGGGGCCCTGTCCCAGATGTTCTGTCCAGGGTGGGGGGCCCTGTCCTGGATTTAGAGGGTCAGGGTTAGAGCCCCTCAGGTATGTAGGTCCTGAGTGGGGGCCCTGTCCTGGATATTCTGTCCAGGGTGGGGGCCCTGTCCTGGACTTAGAGGGTCAGGGTTAGAGCCCCTCAGGTATGACTTACCTGCACAGTATAAGAAAGCAGCTCCATCACACTTAGCAGCTGGAATAGGTGAGACACTGCAGTTCCTCCAATCCTCCAGTATGGGGCAGGAAACATTCAGTGCAGTGGAGGAGTTGTAGAGCGGGCGAAGCTCTATAGGATGATCTGATATTGGAGGTCCACACTTCATCTCTCTACAGATCAGAGACACTAAGTCCTGAGTGAAATATGTTATACACAATGGCAGCCAACTGTTCCCATGTCCGTGCTGAATGACCCCTTCACACCGCTTGTCACCGCCATCAAATCGAAGAAACGGGAAATCTGAGAATGAAAAGGAAAATTATATAAGACATAAAAATCCAACAAAAACCACAGAAAAAAATAAAGACCTCAACATACAAAAGAAAATTCCACACAAGAGAAGGAAAAATTCACAATAAGAGAATGGAAATCATTGCCAGTCCATTGTCCACCCCAAGACCCGCCAGTCCATAATCCCGGCACAGCCTACAGAGATGACTGGTGACCCCTCTCCAGCGGTTGTGGACAGTTCTCCAGCGGTTGTGGACAGTTCTCCAGCGGTTGTGGACAGTTCACCAGCCGTTGTGGACCGTTCTCCAGCGGTTGTGGACAGTTCTCCAGCCGTTGTGGACCGTTCTCCAGCCGTTGTGGACAGTTCTCCAGCCGTTGTGGACAGTTCTCCAGCCGTTGTGGACTGTTCTCCAGCCGTTGTGGACAGTTCTCCAGCCGTTGTGGACAGTTCTCCAGCCGTTGTGGACAGTTCTCCAGCCGTTGTGGACAGTTCTCCAGCCGTTGTGGACTGTTCTCCAGCCGTTGTGGACAGTTCTCCAGCCGTTGTGGACCGTTCTCCAGCCGTTGTGGACAGTTCTCCAGCCGTTGTGGACAGTTCTCCAGCCGTTGTGGACAGTTCTCCAGCAGTTCTGGACAGTTCTCCAGCCGTTGTGGACAGTTCTCCAGTGGTTGTGAACAGTTCTCCAGCGGTTGTGGACAGTTCTCCAGCAGTTGTGGACAGTTCTCCAGCAGTTGTGGACAGTTCTCCAGCCGTTGTGGACAGTTCTCCAGCCGTTGTGGACAGTTCTCCAGCCGTTGTGGACAGTTCTCCAGCGGTTGTGGACAGTTCTCCAGCGGTTGTGGACCGTTCTCCAGCGGTTGTGGACAGTTCTCCAGCCGTTGTGGACAGTTCTCCAGCCGTTGTGGACAGTTCTGCAGCGGCTGTGGACAGTTCTCCAGCCGTTGTGGACAGTTCTCCAGCCGTTGTGGACAGTTCTCCAGCCGTTGTGGACAGTTCTCCAGCGGTTCTGGACAGTTCTCCAGCGGTTGTGGACAGTTCTCCAGCCGTTGTGGACAGTTCTCCAGCGGTTGTGGACAGTTCTCCAGCGGTTGTGGACAGTTCTCCAGCCGTTGTGGACAGTTCTCCAGCCGTTGTGGACAGTTCTCCAGCCGTTGTGGACAGTTCTCCAGTGGTTGTGGACAGTTCTCCAGTGGTTCTGGACAGTTCTCCAGCCGTTGTGGACAGTTCTCCAGCGGTTGTGAACAGTTCTCCAGTGGTTCTGGACAGTTCTCCAGCAGTTGTGGACAGTTCTCCAGCAGTTGTGGACAGTTCTCCAGCCGTTGTGGACAGTTCTCCAGCTGTTGTGGACAGTTCTCCAGCGGTTGTGGACAGTTCTCCAGCGGTTGTGGACAGTTCTCCAGTGGTTGTGGACAGTTCTCCAGCCGTTGTGGACAGTTCTCCAGCCGTTGTGGACAGTTCTCCAGCGGTTGTGGACAGTTTTCCAGTGGTTGTGGACAGTTCTCCAGCAGTTGTGGACAGTTCTCCAGCCGTTGTGGACAGTTCTCCAGCGGTTGTGGACAGTTTTTCAGTGGTTGTGGACAGTTCTCCAGCAGTTGTGGACAGTTCTCCAGCCGTTGTGGACAGTTCTCCAGCCGTTGTGGACAGTTCTCCAGCCGTTGTGGACAGTTCTCCAGCCGTTGTGGACAGTTCTCCAGCCGTTGTGGACAGTTCTCCAGCCGTTGTGGACAGTTCTCCAGCCGTTGTGGACAGTTCTCCAGCCGTTGTGGACAGTTCTCCAGCGGTTGTGGACAGTTCTCTAGCGGTTGTGGACAGTTCTCCAGCCGTTGTGGACAGTTCTCCAGCCGTTGTGGACAGTTCTCCAGCCGTTGTGGACAGTTGGGTTAATAATAATAATAATAGAGGAGAATCTCTGTGTACAAATTGTGTGAATATTCAGGTATCAGCGAATTCCCATTGATGTATTCCACCCGCAGATGATTGAAAATGGAAAGTGAAGAGGAATGAAGTTTTCGGGTGATTTGAATGTTCATAAAATTTATTGAGTAAAGACTTGGGGCTCCCTCCATACTCTCCTATGTTCTGGTGTTATTGAGTAGGGACTCTCAGGACCTTTAGTTAATTAGTCGGTGTTGATTACTGTACCTACGTCTTGGGGCTCCCTCTTTGATCACCCATGTTTTGCCCTAATTGAACAGAATGACCATAGGAGGGTTAGGCTCAGATCCATACTAAGCCATTCCAGAGGCCTCCTTTCTAGTGGGGTTAGGTTGGAAGGCTATGATTTGGTTCTGGTTAAGATACGGAATGCCACCACGCCTCTCTCTGCCAATCCCTCCACTGGTCTGCATTCAGTGTCCTCCACCCCTCTCTACCAATCCCTCCACTGGTCTCCATTCAGTGTCCTCCACCCCTCTCTACCAATCCCTCCACTGACCTCCATTCAGTGTCCTCCATCCCTCTCTACCAATCCCTCCACTGACCTCAATTTAGTGTCCTCCACCCCTCTCTACCAATCCCTCCACTGGCTTCCATTCAGTGTCCTCCACCCCTCTCTGCCAATCCCTCCACTGGCCTCCATTCAGTATCCTCCACCCCTCTCTACCAATCCCTCCACTGGCCTCCATTCAGTGTCCTCCACCCCTCTCTACCAATCCCTCCACTGGTCTCCATTCAGTGTCCTCCACCCCTCTCTACCAATCCCTCCACTGACCTCCATTCAGTGTCCTCCACCCCTCTCTGCTAAGCCCTCCACTGACCTCCATTCAGTGTCCTCCACCCCTCTCTGCCAATCCCTCCACTGGCTGCCATTCAGTGTCCTCCACCCCTCTCTACCAATCCCTCCACTGGTCTCCATTCAGTGTCCTCCACCCCTCTCTACCAATCCCTCCACTGGCTTCCATTCAGTGTCCTCCACCCCTCTCTACCAATCCCTCCACTGACCTCCATTCAGTGTCCTCCACCCCTCTCGGCCAATCCTTCCACTGGCTTCCATTCTGTGTCCTCCACCCCTCTCTGCCAATCCCTCCACTGGCCTCCATTCAGTGTCCTCCACCCCTCTCTACCAATCCCTCCACTGATCTCCATTCAGTGTCCTCCACCCCTCTCTACCAATCCCTCCACTGGTCTCCATTCAGTGTCCTCCACCCCTCTCTACCAATCCCTCCACTGGCCTCCATTCAGTGTCCTCCACCCCTCTCTACCAATCCCTACACTGGCCTCCATTCAGTGTCCTCCATCCCTCTCTACCAATCCCTCCACTGGCCTCCATTCAGTATACCATGTCCGCTGCCACCCCTCTGTCCAAGTTTACCACATCCACAGCCACCCCTCTGTCCAAGTATACCACATCCACAGCCACCTCTCTGTCCAAGTATATCATCTCCACAGCCACCCCTCTGTCCAAGTATACCACATCCACAGCCACCCCTCTGTCCAAGTATACCACGTCCACCGCCACCCCTCTGTCCAAGTATACCACGTCCACCGCCACCCCTCTGTCCAAGTATACCACATCCACAGCCACCCCTCTGTCCAAGTATACCACGTCCACCGCCACCCCTCTGTCCAAGTATACCACGTCCACCGCCACCCCTCTGTCCAAGTATACCACATCCACAGCCACCCCTCTGTCCAAGTATACCACGTCCACAGCCACCCCTCTGTCCAAGTATACCACATCCACAGCCACCCCTCTGTCCAAGTATACCACATCCACAGCCACCCCTCTGTCCAAGTATACCACATCCACAGCCACCCCTCTGTCCAAGTATACCACATCCACAGCCACCCCTCTGTCCAAGTATACCACGTCCACCACCACCCCTCTGTCCAAGTATACCACATCCACAGCCACCCCTCTGTCCAAGTATACCACATCCACAGCCACCCCTCTGTCCAAGTATACCACATCCACAGCCACCTCTCTGTCCAAGTATACCACATCCACAGCCACCTCTCTGTCCAAGTATATCATCTCCACAGCCACCCCTCTGTCCAAGTATACCACATCCACCCCTCTGTCCAAGTATATCACATCCACAGCCAACCCTCTGTCCAAGTATACCACATCCACAGCCACCCCTCTGTCCAAGTATACCACATCCACAGCCACCTCTCTGTCCAAGTATATCATCTCCACATCCACCCCTCTGTCCAAGTATATCACATCCACAGCCAACCTTCTGTCCAAGTATACCACGTCCACCGCCACCCCTCTGTCCAAGTATACCACGTCCACCGCCACCCCTCTGTCCAAGTATACCATGTCCACAGCCACCCCTTTAAATTCTATACTTATACCATGCAACCCCCCTTGGGCCTACAAGCCTTAGACTGGTCTGGAGTCTAGGGTGACTTTACATCAAACAACAAAATTGAGACACCATTGCTAGAAGGCAAAGAACATTTTTCTGTGGTATTGTATCAGAGCACCCAAAACCCATTATGGCCAAATCAGCACCTCAATAGGCATGGCCTCGTACACAAATATATAGAATATGGTGGCCTATTAAACCCCCAAGAAATTCCCGCCATTGAAGTGCTGATTTGTCGATAACGGGTGATTGGTGCTTTGATATATTACGAGAGATGCGCTTTCATTTCCGTCTAGCAATGGCGACTCGATTGAAATTCTCTGAAGTTTTATACTTCCTCATAAAAAAGACAACGAGGTTACTTTGTGAATGGATGTGGCTACCACCTATATCACCGTTCTCTGGCAGTCACTGTGGTCTCTTATAAAACCCTCGAACATCCTTCCTACTATCAGACTAACATATCTGTAATTACGGCGTCGACATTGGCAGAACATTGGCTTTGGTGCCATGACAGCCATTAACTAACAATGGAAACCAAAGGCTTAGACATGTGGTTCTTCTCTTCGCTCACAGCTATAAATCGCCTTTCTTTTATTATTAGTTGCTCCAATGACAAAAGGAACAGATAAAAATAAGAAGTAAAATTCATCTTCAATAACCAATTGTACCGCATCTATGTCTGGATTGTGCCTCTCACTACAACAAGGAATGTCTGAAATCATTCAGTAAAGCAGTTCATGTCAGTTTGTTTTAGAACGACCCAATGCGGTCAGCCTTCTACTCACCCGTCAGTCCAGCACCAGCCGCCGCGCACATCCAAAGTAGATGAAAGTAAAATGTGTCCAGTGGTTTGGTGGCCATAACCTCCAGCAAGCCTCAGTCTCTTCTCCGCCTACACCCCCGTACTACCTTGTCTTTCAGTTTTTGTGGCTGGTGTTTTGCAGGAAGTAGATGAAAAGGCATGTAGGTCGGGTGAATTACAGGAGGTGGTGAGCTCTTGTGGTTTTCTGCATTTGCAGCTACTAGTTGTGCAGCTGTGCTTTCCTGAATTTGTAAAATTCATTGTACCTGGGCCCCATGTCTAAACAAATACAGAGGTAAAATCAGGGAAGTACACTGCTCTCACCCCTTTTAGTGTGTGTCACAGGTAAGTGCCCCCGGCAAGAGGTATGGACTGTAAAGTCTAAGGAGCATCAAACCCACCGTGTGGCACGGGTTTCTATGAGGGACACTCCTGAATCTGAGCTCCAGTTCAGTGTGCAGATTGAGCTGTAACATTGGCATTCTAGTATACTCTATAAGGTCTCATTGCCACAATACATACATTACAACCATAAACTGGCATATGGAAGAACTACCGAGAACCAAACCAGCTATTTCTGTTCAGGTGTTATCCTGAGGCTCTAAGTAAAATGTTTAGTGTTGTGATGTAATAAACATGTTCAAAGAGCCCATGAATTCCAGCAGACAACACAAAAAAAAAATCCAAGAACAGCATGCATATAGTGAGACACTAGGAGTACTGGGGAACCAAAAGAAGGGGGTGAATGGCAGCACTGAGACATTGGGAACACTGGGGAACCCAAGGAAAGAGGTGAATGGCAGCACTGAGATACTGGGAGCACTGGGGAACCAAAGGAAGGGGGTGAATGGCAGCACTGAGACATTGGGAACACTGGGGAACCCAAGGAAAGAGGTGAATGGCAGCACTGAGATACTGGGAGCACTGGAGAACCCAAGGAAGGAGGTGAATGGCAGCACTGAGACATGGGGAACACTGGGGAACCCAAGGAAAGAGGTGAATGGCAGCACTGAGATACTGGGAGCACTAGGGAACCCAAGGAAGGAGGTGGATGGCAGCACTGAGACATTGGGAGCACTAGGGAACCCAAGGAAGGAGGTGAATGGCAGCACTGAGACATCGGGAGCACTAAGTAACCCAAGGAAGGAGGTGAATGGCAGCACTGAGACATGGGAGCACTAGGGAACCCAAGGAAGGAGGCGGATGGCAGCACTGAGACATTGGGAGCACTAAGTAACCCAAGGAAGGAGGTGAATGGCAGCACTGAGACATGGGAGCACTAGGGAACCCAAGGAAGGAGGTGGATGGCAGCACTGAGACATTGGGAGCACTAGGGAACCCAAGGAAGGAGGTTAATGGCAGCACTGAGACACTGGGAACACTGGGGTACCC
Source organism: Lithobates pipiens (assembly GCF_037356315.1). Taxonomy (NCBI): domain Eukaryota; kingdom Metazoa; phylum Chordata; class Amphibia; order Anura; family Ranidae; genus Lithobates; species Lithobates pipiens. Next base: position 204,568 of record NW_027507761.1, read on the forward strand.
AAGGAAGGAGGTGAATGGCAGCACTGAGACATTGGGAACACTGGGGAACCCAAGGAAGGAGGTGGATGGCAGCACTGAGACATTGGGAGCACTAGGGAACCCAAGGAAGAAGGTGAATGGCAGCACTGAGATACTGGGAGCACTAGGGAACCCAAGGAAGGAGGTGGATGGCAGCACTGAGACATTGGGAGCACTAGGGAACCCAAGGAAGGAGGTGAATGGCAGCACTGAGACATCGGGAGCACTAAGTAACCCAAGGAAGGAGGTGAATGGCAGCACTGAGACATGGGAGCACTAGGGAACCCAAGGAAGGAGGTGGATGGCAGCACTGAGACATTGGGAGCACTAAGTAACCCAAGGAAGGAGGTGAATGGCAGCACTGAGACATGGGAGCACTAGGGAACCCAAGGAAGGAGGTGGATGGCAGCACTGAGACATTGGGAGCACTAGGGAACCCAAGGAAGGAGGTTAATGGCAGCACTGAGACATGGGAGCACTAGGGAACCCAAGGAAGGAGGTGGATGGCAGCACTGAGACATGGGAGCACTAGGGAACCCAAGGAAGGAGGTGGATGGCAGCACTGAGACATTGGGAGCACTAGGGAACCCAAGGAAGGAGGTGAATGGCAGCACTGAGACATCGGGAGCACTAAGTAACCCAAGGAAGGAGGTGAATGGCAGCACTGAGACATTGGGAGCACTAGGGAACCCAAGGAAGGAGGTGGATGGCAGCACTGAGACATTGGGAGCACTAAGTAACCCAAGGAAGGAGGTGAATGGCAGCACTGAGACATGGGAGCACTAGGGAACCCAAGGAAGGAGGTGGATGGCAGCACTGAGACATTGGGAGCACTAGGGAACCCAAGGAAGGAGGTTAATGGCAGCACTGAGACACTGGGAACACTGGGGTACCCAAGGAAGGAGGTGAATGGCAGCACTGAGACATTGGGAACACTGGGGAACCCAAGGAAGGAGGTGAATGGCAGCACTGAGACATGGGAGCACTAGGGAACCCAAGGAAGGAGGTGGATGGCAGCACTGAGACATTGGGAGCACTAGGGAACCCAAGGAAGGAGGTGAATGGCAGCACTGAGACATCGGGAGCACTAAGTAACCCAAGGAAGGAGGTGAATGGCAGCACTGAGACATGGGAGCACTAGGGAACCCAAGGAAGGAGGTGGATGGCAGCACTGAGACATTGGGAGCACTAAGTAACCCAAGGAAGGAGGTGAATGGCAGCACTGAGACATGGGAGCACTAGGGAACCCAAGGAAGGAGGTGGATGGCAGCACTGAGACATTGGGAGAACTAGGGAACCCAAGGAAGGAGGTTAATGGCAGCACTGAGACACTGGGAACACTGGGGTACCCAAGGAAGGAGGTGAATGGCAGCACTGAGACATTGGGAACACTGGGGAACCCAAGGAAGGAGGTGAATGGCAGCACTGAGACATGGGAGCACTAGGGAACCCAAGGAAGGAGGTGGATGGCAGCACTGAGACATTGGGAGCACTAGGGAACCCAAGGAAGAAGGTGAATGGCAGCACTGAGATACTGGGAGCACTAGGGAACCCAAGGAAGGAGGTGGATGGCAGCACTGAGACATTGGGAGCACTAGGGAACCCAAGGAAGGAGGTGAATGGCAGCACTGAGACATCGGGAGCACTAAGTAACCCAAGGAAGGAGGTGAATGGCAGCACTGAGACATGGGAGCACTAGGGAACCCAAGGAAGGAGGCGGATGGCAGCACTGAGACATTGGGAGCACTAAGTAACCCAAGGAAGGAGGTGAATGGCAGCACTGAGACATGGGAGCACTAGGGAACCCAAGGAAGGAGGTGGATGGCAGCACTGAGACATTGGGAGCACTAGGGAACCCAAGGAAGGAGGTTAATGGCAGCACTGAGACACTGGGAACACTGGGGTACCCAAGGAAGGAGGTGAATGGCAGCACTGAGACATTGGGAACACTGGGGAACCCAAGGAAGGAGGTGAATGGCAGCACTGAGACATGGGAGCACTAGGGAACCCAAGGAAGGAGGTGGATGGCAGCACTGAGACATTGGGAGCACTAGGGAACCCAAGGAAGAAGGTGAATGGCAGCACTGAGATACTGGGAGCACTAGGGAACCCAAGGAAGGAGGTGGATGGCAGCACTGAGACATTGGGAGCACTAGGGAACCCAAGGAAGGAGGTGAATGGCAGCACTGAGACATCGGGAGCACTAAGTAACCCAAGGAAGGAGGTGAATGGCAGCACTGAGACATGGGAGCACTAGGGAACCCAAGGAAGGAGGTGGATGGCAGCACTGAGACATTGGGAGCACTAAGTAACCCAAGGAAGGAGGTGAATGGCAGCACTGAGACATGGGAGCACTAGGGAACCCAAGGAAGGAGGTGGATGGCAGCACTGAGACATTGGGAGCACTAGGGAACCCAAGGAAGGAGGTTAATGGCAGCACTGAGACACTGGGAACACTGGGGTACCCAAGGAAGGAGGTGAATGGCAGCACTGAGACATTGGGAACACTGGGGAACCCAAGGAAGGAGGTGAATGGCAGCACTGAGACATGGGAGCACTAGGGAACCCAAGGAAGGAGGTGGATGGCAGCACTGAGACATTGGGAGCACTAGGGAACCCAAGGAAGGAGGTGAATGGCAGCACTGAGACATTGGGAACACTGGGGAACCCAAGGAAAGAGGTGAATGGCAGCACTGAGATACTGGGAGCACTGGAGAACCCAAGGAAGGAGGTGAATGGCAGCACTGAGACATGGGGAACACTGGGGAACCCAAGGAAAGAGGTGAATGGCAGCACTGAGATACTGGGAGCACTAGGGAACCCAAGGAAGGAGGTGGATGGCAGCACTGAGACATTGGGAGCACTAGGGAACCCAAGGAAGGAGGTGAATGGCAGCACTGAGACATCGGGAGCACTAAGTAACCCAAGGAAGGAGGTGAATGGCAGCACTGAGACATGGGAGCACTAGGGAACCCAAGGAAGGAGGCGGATGGCAGCACTGAGACATTGGGAGCACTAAGTAACCCAAGGAAGGAGGTGAATGGCAGCACTGAGACATGGGAGCACTAGGGAACCCAAGGAAGGAGGTGGATGGCAGCACTGAGACATTGGGAGCACTAGGGAACCCAAGGAAGGAGGTTAATGGCAGCACTGAGACACTGGGAACACTGGGGTACCCAAGGAAGGAGGTGAATGGCAGCACTGAGACATTGGGAACACTGGGGAACCCAAGGAAGGAGGTGGATGGCAGCACTGAGACATTGGGAGCACTAGGGAACCCAAGGAAGAAGGTGAATGGCAGCACTGAGATACTGGGAGCACTAGGGAACCCAAGGAAGGAGGTGGATGGCAGCACTGAGACATTGGGAGCACTAGGGAACCCAAGGAAGGAGGTGAATGGCAGCACTGAGACATCGGGAGCACTAAGTAACCCAAGGAAGGAGGTGAATGGCAGCACTGAGACATGGGAGCACTAGGGAACCCAAGGAAGGAGGTGGATGGCAGCACTGAGACATTGGGAGCACTAAGTAACCCAAGGAAGGAGGTGAATGGCAGCACTGAGACATGGGAGCACTAGGGAACCCAAGGAAGGAGGTGGATGGCAGCACTGAGACATTGGGAGCACTAGGGAACCCAAGGAAGGAGGTTAATGGCAGCACTGAGACACTGGGAACACTGGGGTACCCAAGGAAGGAGGTGAATGGCAGCACTGAGACATTGGGAACACTGGGGAACCCAAGGAAGGAGGTGAATGGCAGCACTGAGACATGGGAGCACTAGGGAACCCAAGGAAGGAGGTGGATGGCAGCACTGAGACATTGGGAGCACTAGGGAACCCAAGGAAGGAGGTGAATGGCAGCACTGAGACATCGGGAGCACTAAGTAACCCAAGGAAGGAGGTGAATGGCAGCACTGAGACATGGGAGCACTAGGGAACCCAAGGAAGGAGGTGGATGGCAGCACTGAGACATTGGGAGCACTAAGTAACCCAAGGAAGGAGGTGAATGGCAGCACTGAGACATGGGAGCACTAGGGAACCCAAGGAAGGAGGTTAATGGCAGCACTGAGACACTGGGAACACTGGGGTACCCAAGGAAGGAGGTGAATGGCAGCACTGAGACATTGGGAACACTGGGGAACCCAAGGAAGGAGGTGGATGGCAGCACTGAGACATTGGGAGCACTAGGGAACCCAAGGAAGAAGGTGAATGGCAGCACTGAGATACTGGGAGCACTAGGGAACCCAAGGAAGGAGGTGGATGGCAGCACTGAGACATTGGGAGCACTAGGGAACCCAAGGAAGGAGGTGAATGGCAGCACTGAGACATCGGGAGCACTAAGTAACCCAAGGAAGGAGGTGAATGGCAGCACTGAGACATGGGAGCACTAGGGAACCCAAGGAAGGAGGCGGATGGCAGCACTGAGACATTGGGAGCACTAAGTAACCCAAGGAAGGAGGTGAATGGCAGCACTGAGACATGGGAGCACTAGGGAACCCAAGGAAGGAGGTGGATGGCAGCACTGAGACATTGGGAGCACTAGGGAACCCAAGGAAGGAGGTTAATGGCAGCACTGAGACACTGGGAACACTGGGGTACCCAAGGAAGGAGGTGAATGGCAGCACTGAGACATTGGGAACACTGGGGAACCCAAGGAAGGAGGTGAATGGCAGCACTGAGACATGGGAGCACTAGGGAACCCAAGGAAGGAGGTGGATGGCAGCACTGAGACATTGGGAGCACTAGGGAACCCAAGGAAGAAGGTGAATGGCAGCACTGAGATACTGGGAGCACTAGGGAACCCAAGGAAGGAGGTGGATGGCAGCACTGAGACATTGGGAGCACTAGGGAACCCAAGGAAGGAGGTGAATGGCAGCACTGAGACATCGGGAGCACTAAGTAACCCAAGGAAGGAGGTGAATGGCAGCACTGAGACATGGGAGCACTAGGGAACCCAAGGAAGGAGGTGGATGGCAGCACTGAGACATTGGGAGCACTAAGTAACCCAAGGAAGGAGGTGAATGGCAGCACTGAGACATGGGAGCACTAGGGAACCCAAGGAAGGAGGTGGATGGCAGCACTGAGACATTGGGAGCACTAGGGAACCCAAGGAAGGAGGTTAATGGCAGCACTGAGACACTGGGAACACTGGGGTACCCAAGGAAGGAGGTGAATGGCAGCACTGAGACATTGGGAACACTGGGGAACCCAAGGAAGGAGGTGAATGGCAGCACTGAGACATGGGAGCACTAGGGAACCCAAGGAAGGAGGTGGATGGCAGCACTGAGACATTGGGAGCACTAGGGAACCCAAGGAAGGAGGTGAATGGCAGCACTGAGACATTGGGAACACTGGGGAACCCAAGGAAAGAGGTGAATGGCAGCACTGAGATACTGGGAGCACTGGAGAACCCAAGGAAGGAGGTGAATGGCAGCACTGAGACATGGGGAACACTGGGGAACCCAAGGAAAGAGGTGAATGGCAGCACTGAGATACTGGGAGCACTAGGGAACCCAAGGAAGGAGGTGGATGGCAGCACTGAGACATTGGGAGCACTAGGGAACCCAAGGAAGGAGGTGAATGGCAGCACTGAGACATCGGGAGCACTAAGTAACCCAAGGAAGGAGGTGAATGGCAGCACTGAGACATGGGAGCACTAGGGAACCCAAGGAAGGAGGCGGATGGCAGCACTGAGACATTGGGAGCACTAAGTAACCCAAGGAAGGAGGTGAATGGCAGCACTGAGACATGGGAGCACTAGGGAACCCAAGGAAGGAGGTGGATGGCAGCACTGAGACATTGGGAGCACTAGGGAACCCAAGGAAGGAGGTTAATGGCAGCACTGAGACACTGGGAACACTGGGGTACCCAAGGAAGGAGGTGAATGGCAGCACTGAGACATTGGGAACACTGGGGAACCCAAGGAAGGAGGTGGATGGCAGCACTGAGACATTGGGAACACTGGGGAACCCAAGGAAGGAGGTGGATGGCAGCACTGAGACATTGGGAGCACTAGGGAACCCAAGGAAGAAGGTGAATGGCAGCACTGAGATACTGGGAGCACTAGGGAACCCAAGGAAGGAGGTGGATGGCAGCACAGAGACATTGGGAGCACTAGGGAACCCAAGGAAGGAGGTGAATGGCAGCACTGAGACATTGGGAGCACTAAGTAACCCAAGGAAGGAGGTGAATGGCAGCACTGAGACATGGGAGCACTAGGGAACCCAAGGAAGGAGGTGGATGGCAGCACTGAGACATTGGGAGCACTAGGGAACCCAAGGAAGGAGGTGAATGGCAGCACTGAGACATCGGGAGCACTAAGTAACCCAAGGAAGGAGGTGAATGGCAGCACTGAGACATGGGAGCACTAGGGAACCCAAGGAAGGAGGTGGATGGCAGCACTGAGACATTGGGAGCACTAAGTAACCCAAGGAAGGAGGTGAATGGCAGCACTGAGACATGGGAGCACTAGGGAACCCAAGGAAGGAGGTGGATGGCAGCACTGAGACATTGGGAGCACTAGGGAACCCAAGGAAGGAGGTTAATGGCAGCACTGAGACACTGGGAACACTGGGGTACCCAAGGAAGGAGGTGAATGGCAGCACTGAGACATTGGGAACACTGGGGAACCCAAGGAAGGAGGTGAATGGCAGCACTGAGACATGGGAGCACTAGGGAACCCAAGGAAGGAGGTGGATGGCAGCACCGAGACATTGGGAGCACTAGGGAACCCAAGGAAGAAGGTGAATGGCAGCACTGAGATACTGGGAGCACTAGGGAACCCAAGGAAGGAGGTGGATGGCAGCACTGAGACATTGGGAGCACTAGGGAACCCAAGGAAGGAGGTGAATGGCAGCACTGAGACATCGGGAGCACTAAGTAACCCAAGGAAGGAGGTGAATGGCAGCACTGAGACATGGGAGCACTAGGGAACCCAAGGAAGGAGGTGGATGGCAGCACTGAGACATTGGGAGCACTAAGTAACCCAAGGAAGGAGGTGAATGGCAGCACTGAGACATGGGAGCACTAGGGAACCCAAGGAAGGAGGTGGATGGCAGCACTGAGACATTGGGAGCACTAGGGAACCCAAGGAAGGAGGTTAATGGCACCACTGAGACACTGGGAACACTGGGGTACCCAAGGAAGGAGGTGAATGGCAGCACTGAGACATTGGGAACACTGGGGAACCCAAGGAAGGAGGTGAATGGCAGCACTGAGACATGGGAGCACTAGGGAACCCAAGGAAGGAGGTGGATGGCAGCACTGAGACATTGGGAGCACTAGGGAACCCAAGGAAGGAGGTGAATGGCAGCACTGAGATACTGGGAGCACTAGGGAACCCAAGGAAGGAGGTGGATGGCAGCACTGAGACATTGGGAGCACTAGGGAACCCAAGGAAGGAGGTGAATGGCAGCACTGAGACATCGGGAGCACTAAGTAACCCAAGGAAGGAGGTGAATGGCAGCACTGAGACATGGGAGCACTAGGGAACCCAAGGAAGGAGGTGGATGGCAGCACTGAGACATTGGGAGCACTAAGTAACCCAAGGAAGGAGGTGAATGGCAGCACTGAGACATGGGAGCACTAGGGAACCCAAGGAAGGAGGCGGATGGCAGCACTGAGACATTGGGAGCACTAAGTAACCCAAGGAAGGAGGTGAATGGCAGCACTGAGACATGGGAGCACTAGGGAACCCAAGGAAAGAGGTGGATGGCAGCACTGAGACATTGGGAGCACTAAGTAACCCAAGGAAGGAGGTGAATGGCAGCACTGAGACATGGGAGCACTAGGGAACCCAAGGAAGGAGGTGGATGGCAGCACTGAGACATTGGGAGCACTAGGGAACCCAAGGAAGGAGGTTAATGGCAGCACTGAGACACTGGGAACACTGGGGAACCCAAGGAAAGAGGTGAATGGCAGCACTGAGATACTGGGAGCACTGGAGAACCCAAGGAAGGAGGTGAATGGCAGCACTGAGACATGGGAGCACTAGGGAACCCAAGGAAGGAGGTGGATGGCAGCACTGAGACATTGGGAGCACTAGGGAACCCAAGGAAGGAGGTGAATGGCAGCACTGAGACTTTGGGAACACAAGGGGACCCCAGAGAAGGAGGTGAGTGGAAACACTGAGACATTGGGAACACTGAGGAACCCAAGGAAGGGGGTGAATGGCAGCACTGAGACATTGGGAACACAAGGGGACCCCAGCGAAGGAGGTGAATGGCAGCACTAGGGAACCCAAGGAAGGGGGTGAATAGCAGCACTGAGATACTGGGAGCACTGGGGAACCCAAGGAAGGAGGTGAATGGCAGCACTGAGACAATGGCAACACTGGAGAACACAAGGAAGGAGGTGAATAGCAGCACTGAGACATTGGGAACACTGGGGAACCCAAAAAAAGAGGTGAATGGCAGCACTGAGATACTGGGAGCACTGGGGAACCCAAGGAAGGAGGTGAATGGCAGCACTGGGAACACACAGGGACCCCAGGGAAAGAGGTGAGTGGAAACACTGAGACATTGGGAGCACTAGGGAACCCAGGGAAAGAGGTGAGTGGAAACACTGAGACATTGGGAGCACTAGGGAACCCAAGGAAGGAGGTGAATGGCAGCACTGAGACATTGGGAGCACTGGAGAACCCAAAGAAGGAGGTGAATGGCAGCACTGAGACATTGGGAGCATTGGGGTACCCAAGGAAGGAGGTTAATGGCAGCACTGAGATACTGGGAGCACTGGAGAGACCAAGGAAGGAGGTGAATGGCAGCACTGAGACATTGGGAGCATTGGGGTACCCAAGGAAGGAGGTTAATGGCAGCACTGAGATACTGGGAGCACTGGAGAGACCAAGGAAGGAGGTGAATGGCAGCACTGAGACATTGGGAGCACTAGGGAACCCAAGGAAGGAGGTTAATGGCAGCACTGAGACATTGGGAGCACCGGAGAACCCAAGGAAGGAGGTGAATGGCAGCACTGAGACATTGGGAGCATTGGGGTACCCAAGGAAGGAGGTTAATGGCAGCACTGAGATACTGGGAGCACTGGAGAGACCAAGGAAGGAGGTGAATGGCAGCACTGAGACATTGGGAGCACTAGGGAACCCAAGGAAGGAGGTTAATGGCAGCACTGAGAGATTGGGAGCACCGGAGAACCCAAGGAAGGAGGTGAATGGCAGCACTGAGACATTGGGAGCACCGGAGAACCCAAGGAAGGAGGTGAATGGCAGCACTGAGACATTGGGAGCATTGGGGTACCCAAGGAAGGAGGTTAATGGCAGCACTGAGATACTGGGAGCACTGGAGAGACCAAGGAAGGAGGTGAATGGCAGCACTGAGACATTGGGAGCATTGGGGTACCCAAGGAAGGAGGTTAATGGCAGCACTGAGATACTGGGAGCACTGGAGAGACCAAGGAAGGAGGTGAATGGCAGCACTGAGACATTGGGAGCACTAGGGAACCCAAGGAAGGAGGTTAATGGCAGCACTGAGACATTGGGAGCACCGGAGAACCCAAGGAAGGAGGTGAATGGCAGCACTGAGACACTGGGACCACTGGGGTACCCAAAGGAAGGAGGTGAATGGCAGCACTGAGACATTGGGACCACTGGGGTACCCAAGGAAGGAGGTGAATGGCAGCACTGAGACATTGGGAGCACCAGAGAACCCAAGGAAGGAGGTTAATGGCAGCACTGAGACATTGGGAGCACCGGAGAACCCAAGGAAGGAGGTGAATGGCAGCACTGAGACACTGGGACCAATGGGGTAGCCAAAGGAAGGAGGTGAATGGCAGCACTGAGACACTGGGACCACTGGGGTACCCAAGGAAGGAGGTGAATGGCAGCACTGAGATACTGGGAACACTGAGGAACCCAAGGAAGGAAGTCACTGAGACATTGGGATCATTGGGGTACCCAAGAAAGGAAGTCAATGGCAGCACTGAGACATTGGGAAGACACGGGGACCCCAGGGAAGGAGACAGGCTTTATATCTACTTTATCAGATCTGTCTGCCTCAGTCTAATGTCTCTATTGCAGTATGGGTGTCACATTGGGATCTAGGAGATGGAAGTCATCTTATTTTCTCATTGTTGAACATAAAATAGATTTTCCCTTACTTCCCTGGTCATGGAAAGTCTTAAAGAGGAAATTCAACCCATCCCCATGTTTTTAGTTTTTTTAACCTCTGCTTACCTGGTTGCGGGTCCTGCATAGTTATGATACTCACACCCCCAGAGAATCCAGCTTTGTCCTGCTGAGATCCTCTTCTCTACTAAAAGAAAAGTAAATAAAAAAAGCCCTATTTGTGGGGAGGAGAGGACATCAAATTGAAGGTGAAGACCCACTTATAGAACTATTAAAGGCCACATTTTTTACTTACCGGCTCTGTAATATTTTTGCACAGAGCAGCCCTGATCCTCCTCTCCTTGGGTCCTCCACCGGAACTACTGGCCCCTCCCTCCTGTTAAACGCCCCCAGAGCAAACAGCTTGTTGTGAGGGCACCTGCATCCATTCAAACAGAGAGCCATGGCTCGCCCCCCCCCCTCTCTTCTCATGGGCTGTGATTGACAGCCTTTGGCTCTCGGTGCTGTCTCAGCCAATGAGGAGGAAGAGTCCCCAGAGAGCCATGGCTCCGCCCTGCCCCCCCCCTCTTTTCATGGGCTGTGATTGACAGCCTTTGGCTCTCGGTGCTGTCTCAGCCAATGAGGAGGAAGAGTCCCCAGAGAGCCATGGCTCCGCCCTGCCCCCCCCCTCTTTTCATGGGCTGTGATTGACAGCCTTTGGCTCTCGGTGCTGTCTCAGCCAATGAGGAGGAAGAGTCCCCAGAGAGCCGAGGCTCTTGTGCACATTACTAGATCACAATGGGGTTCAGGTAAGTATTGGGGGGGGGGAGGGACTCCTGCACACAGAAGGCTTTTATCTTCATATATAGAATGCATGAAAGTAAAAAACATTGAGCCTTTAGTACCACTTTAAGTCCCGGTTCCAACTGATGCAAATTCTTTTTTTTTTATTACAAAATATTTTTATTGAAAGTTTGTAAACATACAATAAAAGTATCAGACAGACAAGGTCCATTCTTTAGAATAAGGCATAGTGGTTGATATGATGAAGTCCAGTAATTGAGCAAATGAAACAATTTCCAAAGCATAAGTTTTAATCTACTCGTTATTATGATAACAATTTGGACCAATGATGGAAATATCTCTAAGATCAGAGCTAGATCATACAAATACGGTATCCCCGTCATTCCATTTGTTATTGTGACTATGCATAGTATCATACAACGTGTGGTGTATGCGTTCGGATCATTTAATAGCTTCCATTCTGGACAACACTTGCGACCAGGGAAGGGCTGAAGATCGCCAATTTAGTGCCATTATCAATACATGGTCTAAGATCAATTAAATCTCATTTATTTCCCAAGGAAATAAGAAAGCGTGCATAAGGTATCAATAGAAGTTACAATAATACATAGCATACAATCAAAGTACAATATAAGCCATACTTATCAGACCTTCGCAGCTAAGCCTCATGATGGAAGTGAGAGAGCGAATTCATTGTTGCAACCCTTTTTGTTAAACATACCTCAGCCATACCACACCCTACTGCCAGTCCCATTTGCTTGGACCAATCAGTGTTCACATGACAGCCCTCCTAAAATTACTGACTCTCCAGCCATACTTGGCTTCTGTGGCCAGTATTGCAGTCGATGTGCCCTGGGCCGCCTTCATCATCAATCTCTTTGAAGCTTTGTGCATACCAGGTGGGCTGAAGATAACTCCTTTGCTATGCAGATTCTACCACATTCCTCTACACATTCTAAACATGTGGGACTGCAAACATCAATATGGCTGAGTTCAGTTGTACCAACAGATGTGTAGAACTTTAGATATATAACGTTACTTCTTGTTCACTTCCAACATATTCCGCTTTGCGCCTAAAAGGCGCATACCACCCTTCTTCAGACACGGCTCCTTTTGAACAGTCCATAACTGTCTTAACGTGTGTGGTTCCCCAACATGTACTTCCAAACCAGTACCTGTGGCACAGTCCTAAACTTGTGTAACGCGTGGTTGTTTTCAACGCGCGCTCCAGAGACATCTCTCATGGAACAGTACACAATTGTCTTACTACGCTCTGTTTTCAACGTGTGCAGAAACAGGTCCTACGGAGCAGTCCATAATTGTTTTACCATGTGATGTTTCCCAACACCCAGTGTATGGCAACAAAAAGCGTGTGAATTCGTTTTTCACAGGGCGTGGGGATGTCTGGAATGGGAGTGAAACATATTCACATCTGTATGGAAAGAGTAATTACACGACCTGCAATACTGGATGCCTTTCAAGCAGCGTTGAGAGAAAATAGGAGTTAATGAGCCAAGCTCTCCACATCCCCGAAAGCACAGAGGTACTGTAGGGTAAATTGAATGTATTTTTAGGGGTGAATGTATTTTTACGGGTGAATGTATTTTTAGGGGTGTCATGTACCACCTTGTAAGGAGTTTGACAGCTGTTTCACAAGTTGAGTATGACCTGGTGTTTTTTTACATGTTGGTTAGCATCTCCTCCCATTCATGTGGACCAGTTGTCCGTCTCCCATTTAAGCATTGGTTCGGTTCTCTCAGCCAAGGAAAATTTGCTGAGTAAGCAATAAAGCTTGGAAATAACCCCCTTTGCCCCTGGAGGAGTGTAGACAAATGTGTTCATATTGCATGGGAAGAATACGGGAATCCAGGTTGCCTCTGCTATGATAGAAGTGCTTAATTTGCGTGTATCTATAGTGTTATCAGGAACCATGAATCAGGCTGAGAGAGAAGTACAATCAAATCACACTTGTTTATTAATAAATATAAAAAGGTAAACAGGAAAAAGCGTAGTCAAAGCATAGCCAGAGTCCAGTAGCCAGATCGGGTAGTCAGCCAGTCCAAAGTTCATAAGCCAGATCGGGTAATCAGCCAGTCCAGACGTCAGGGATCCAAGGAGAGCAACTGCAAGCAGGATGGAAACCAGGAGGGATGTCAGCAAGCCAGTCTTGAAACAACAGCAGGAGATGGTTCCTAGTGATGTGACCAAACGTGAAGGCAATGGAGAATAACTGCAGCGATCGCAGAGTCAGGCCTGATCCCTGCGATCGTTAACAGTTTTTTTGGTAGCATTTTATATTTAAATCCGGAAGGCGGTGCTTGGTTTTCGGGGTCCCGTACGTGGCTAGGCTCCCAAAAAGTCCCCCACATGTGGTATCCCCGTACTCGGGAGAAGCAGCAGAATTTAGTTTGGGGTGTAATTTCAGTTATGCCCATAGCATGTGTGAGCAATATATCATTTAGTGACAACTTTGTGCAAAAAAAAAAAAAATTGTAAAATTCCTGCAACTTGTGGCAAAATATAAAATATTTCATGGGCTCAACATGCCTCTCAGTAAATAGCTTGGGGTGTCTACTTTCCAAAATGGGGTCATTTGGGGGGGTTTTGTGTTATTTTGGCATTTTATGGCATTCGAAACTGTGATAGGTAGTGAGGAGTGAAATCAAAAATTTGCACCCTTAGAAACCCTGAAGGCAGTGATTGGTTTTCGGGGTGCCGTACGCAGCTAGACTCCCAAAAAGTCCCACATATGTGGTATCCCCATACTCAGGAGAAGCAACAGAATATATTTTGGGGTGCAATTCCACATATAACTATGGCATGTGTGAGCAATATATCATTTAGTGACAACTTTTTGTAAACTTTTTTTTTTGTGTGTCATTATTCAATCACTTGGGACAAAAAAAAAAATATTCAATGGGCTCAACATGCCTCTCCACAACTTCCTTGGGGTGTCTACTTTCCAAAATGGGGTCATTTGGGGGGGTTTTGTGTTATTTTGGCATTTTATGGCATTTGAAACTGTGATAGGTAGCGAGGAGTGAAATAAAAAATTTGCACCCTTAGAAATCCTGAAGGCAGTGATTGGTTTTCGGATGCCGTACGCGGCTAGGCTCCCAAAAAGTCTCACACATGTGGTATCCCCGTACTCGGGAGAAGCAGCAGAATATATTTTGGGGTGCAATTCCACATATAACTATGGCATGTGTGAGCAATATATCATTTAGTGACAACTTTTTGTAAACTTTTTTTTTTTTTTTTTTGTGTCATTATTCAATCACTTGGGACAAAAAAAAAATATTCAATGGGCTCAACATACCTCTTCACAACTTCCTTGGGGTGTTTACTTTCCAAAATGGGGTCATTTGGGGGGGGGATTTGTACTGCCCTGCCATTTTAGCACCTCAAGAATTGAGATAGGCAGTCGTAAATTAAAAGCTGTGTAAATTCCAGAAAATGTACTCTAGTTTGTAGACGTTATAACTTTTGCGCAAACCAATAAATATTCGCTTATTGACATTTTTATTTACTAAAGACATGTGGCTGAATAAATTTTGCCCTCAATGTATGACTAAAATTGAGTTTATTCGATTTTTCTTATAACAAAAAGTAGAAAATATCATTTTTTCTCAAAATTTTCGGTCTTTTTCCATTTATATCGCAAAAAATAAAAATCGCAGAGGCAATCAAATACCATCAAAAGAAAGCTCTATTTGTGGGAAGAAAAGGACGCAAATTTCGTTTGGGTACAACATTGCATGACCGCGCAATTACCAGTTAAAGCAGTGCAGTGCGAAATTGTAAAAAGACCTCTGGTCCTTAGGCTGACAATTGGTCCGGGGCTGAAGTGGTTAATGTCTAAACCGCTGGCAACAAAAGTCAGCACACCCCCTAAGTGAAAATGTCCAAATTGGGCCCAGAGTGTCAATATTTTGTGTGGCCGCCATTATTTTCCAGCACTGCCTTCACCCTCTTGTGCATGGAGGTCAGCAGAGCTTCACAGGTCACCACTGGAGTCCTCTTCCCCTCCTCCATGATGACATCACAGAGCTGGTGGATGTTGGAGACCTTCCCCTCCTCCACCTTCCGTTTGAGGATCCCCCACAGATGATCAATAGGGTTTAGGTCTGGAGACATGCTTGGCCAGTCCATCACCTTTACCCTCAGCTTCTTTAGCAAGGCAGTGGTGGAGGTGTGTTTGGGGTGGTTATCATGTTGGAATACTGCCCTGCGGTCCAGTCTCTGAAGGGAGGGGGTCATGCTCTGCTTCAGTATGTCACAGTACATGTTGGCATTCATGGTCCCCTTAATGATCTGTAGCCCCCCAGTGCCGGCAGCACTCATGCAGCCCCAGACCATGACACTCCCACCACCATGCCTGACTGTAGACAAGACACACTTGTCTTTGTCCTGCTCACCTGGTTGCCCCCACACACGCTTGTCACCATCTGACACCAAATACCTTTATCTTGGTCTCATCAGACCACAGGACATGGTTCCAGTAATCCATCTCCTTAGTCTGCTTGTCTTCAGCAGTTTGTGGTCTTTCTTGTGCATCATCTTTAGAAGAGGCTTCCTTCTGGGACGACAGCCATGCAGACCAATTTGATGCAGTGTGCGGCGTATGGTCTGAGCACTGACAGGCTGACCCCCCCACCCCTACAACCTCTGCAGCAATGCTGGCAGCACTCATACGTCTATTTCCCAAAGACAACCTCTGGATATGACGCTGATCATGTGTCAAACTCCAGCCCACCTCCTCCAGATGGGGACAGCAGTACATACCCTGGCCCTTCTGACCCATCTCCATGGTAACAAGTACCTCAAGATGGCAGTTAGCATTGGATCAATATTTCCCCGGGACTGATGGCCAAAGACCATCTCCTCCTTCATAGTGTTAAACTCTAACCCACCTTCTCCAGATGGGGGCAGCAGTACATACCATGGAGATGGGTCAGAAGGGCCCAGGTATGTACTACTGTCCCCATCTGGAGAAGGTGGGTTGGAGTTTGACACTCATGAAGTAGGACCATGTCCTGCTTTATAAGTGTCAAACTCCAACCCACCTCCTCCAGATGGGGGCAGCAGTACATACCCGGGCCCTTCCGCCCCATCTCCATGGTAACAAGTACCTCAAGATGGCACTTTGTATTGGATCAATATCTCCCCAGGACTGGAGGACAAAGACCATGTCCTACTTCATGAGTGTTAAACTCCAACCCACCTTCTCCAGGTGGGGGCAGCAATACATACCCGGGCCCTTCTGACCCATCTCCATGGTAACAAGTACCTCAAGATGGCACCTTGTATTGGACGTCATAAACTCTATTAAAACACAAGAAGCAAAATGTATGAGGCTGGAGGAGCTATGCTCAGCAACCAATAAATCAGCTTCCATTTTCAAAGCATAACTAAAACTCTGAAGATAGAAGGTGATTGGTTGCTGTGCACAGCTGCTTTAGTTTTTGTCAATTCCCCCAAGAGATGCTTGAAATCAGGAGGAATGCTTGCTTTTCCAGGTCTATGGAAAACCCTAACGATCTTGAAGCGTTCCTCCTTCCAGGCATGTAGATGGCAGCTTCCTTCAGCCCATGCTCATGGAAGATAAGGACATACCTGGACAAATGACACCTTCTCTAAACAAAAAAAAGTGGTGCAGAACCCAAAAAATGTACCAGGCCGTTAAGTGTCTCCTATGACTTACAGCAGACCAATATTTTATTTCAGGTTGGAGTCAGGAGTGAATAAAAAACAAGCAGTCAATAGAAAACATACATTAGAACCAAGCCCATGTTTTCAGTTCATGTTTTTTTTGTACAGAGTGCAGAAGGGCAGCACAATGCTGTGTGGGTCACCATTCCCCATTATGTTCCAGCTTAACAACTGTATCCCATGAATGAGACCTTGGGACTTAGTATCGCAGCAATGAAGACCTCTGGATTTTCTAACTCGCGAATGGAGACCTCGCCATTTCCTAACTCGGGAATGGAGACCTTGGGATTTTCTAACTGGGGAATGGAGACCTCGCCATTTTCTAACTCGGGAATGGAGACCTCGTCATTTTCTAACTGGGGAATGGAGACCTCGTCATTTTCTAACTGGGGAATGGAGACCTCGGCATTTTCTAACTGGGGAATGGAGACCTCGTCATTTTCTAACTGGGGAATGGAGACCTCGTCATTTTCTAACTGGGGAATGGAGACCTCGCCATTTTCTAACTGGGGAATGGAGACCTCGTCATTTTCTAACTGGGGAATGGAGACCTCTGCATTTTCTAACTGGGGAATGGAGACCTCGTCATTTTCTAACTGAGCAATGGAGACCTCGGCATTTTCTAACTCGGGAATGGAGACCTCGGCATTTTCTAACTGGGGAATGGAGACCTCGTCATTTTCTAACTGGGGAATGGAGACCTCGTCATTTTCTAACTGGGGAATGGAGACCTCGGCATTTTCTAACTGGGGAATGGAGACCTCGGCATTTTCTAACTGGGGAATGGAGACCTCGGCATTTTCTAACTCGGGAATGGAGACCTCGGCATTTTCTAACTGGGGAATGGAGACCTCGCCATTTTCTAACTGGGGAATGGAGACCTCGTCATTTTCTAACTGGGGAATGGAGACCTCGTCATTTTCTAACTGAGCAATGGAGACCTCGGCATTTTCTAACTCGGGAATGGAGACCTCTGCATTTTCTAACTGGGGAATGGAGACCTCGTCATTTTCTAACTGGGGAATGGAGACCTCGTCATTTTCTAACTGGGGAATGGAGACCTCGGCATTTTCTAACTGGGGAATGGAGACCTCGGCATTTTCTAACTCGGGAATGGAGACCTCGGCATTTTCTAACTGGGGAATGGAGACCTCGCCATTTTCTAACTGGGGAATGGAGACCTCGCCATTTTCTAACTGGGGAATGGAGACCTCGCCATTTTCTAACTGGGGAATGGAGACCTCGCCATTTCCTAACTCGGGAATGGAGACCTCGGCATTTTCTAACTGGGGAATGGAGACCTCGGCATTTTCTAACTCGGGAATGGAGACCGCCATTTCCTAAATCGGGAATGGAGACCTCGTCATTTTCTAACTGGGGAATGGAGACCTCGCCATTTCCTAAATCGGGAATGGAGACCTCGCCATTTTCTAACTGGGGAATGGAGACCTCGCCATTTCCTAAATCGGGAATGGAGACCTCGCCATTTTCTAACTGGGGAATGGAGACCTTGTCATTTTCTAACTGGGGAATGGAGACCTCTGCATTTTCTACCTCGGGAATGGAGACCTCGTCATTTTCTAACTGGGGAATGGAGACCTCGTCATTTTCTAACTGGGGAATGGAGACCTCGTCATTTTCTACCTCGGGAATGGAGACCTCGTCATTTTCTAACTGGGGAATGGAGACCTCGTCATTTTCTAACTGGGGAATGGAGACCTCGCCATTTTCTAACTGGGGAATGGAGACCTCGCCATTTTCTAACTGGGGAATGGAGACCTCGCCATTTTCTAACTGGGGAATGGAGACCTCGTCATTTTCTAACTGGGGAATGGAGACCTCGCCATTTTCTAACTGGGGAATGGAGACCTCGTCATTTTCTAACTGGGGAATGGAGACCTCGCCATTTTCTAACTGGGGAATGGAGACCTCGCCATTTTCTAACTGGGGAATGGAGACCTCGCCATTTTCTAACTGGGGAATGGAGACCTCGTCATTTTCTAACTGGGGAATGGAGACCTCTGCATTTTCTACCTCGGGAATTGGAGACCTCGGCATTTTCTAACTCGGGAATGGAGACCTCGGCATAAAAAAATACACACCCCCTTTGTCCCTAGTGGTCTGTGCCGTGCCCGGCATGCACTTTTATATTATAAAAACTGTTTTTTCTGCCTGAAACTTGGAGATTGTCCATAGCAACCAAAACGTGTTCCTTTTTCAGTGTTTTAGGATTTGATTACATTATTGAATAATTTTTATTATTATTTATTATATTATAAACTTTATCATACCCGGGATGTCTACTAGACTCTGGTTTGAACAGATTTAAGGCTGGGTTCACACTGCAGCGATGCGGGAACAACGCGAATCCGCGGCGGGTTCCCGCATCGCATGCCTCCCGGCGGCAGTTCACACTGCCCTATGCGAACTGCTGGGAATGTCAGTGAAAGGTTAATGACACCCCCAGATCAGTTTGCATATCGCAGTGCGATCTGCAAACTCGGACAGGAATCGGATCGCATGGCGTGAACACCCATGCGATCCGATTCTGCTGCGGACCAAAAAAGGGTCATGTGCGAGTTTGGGGCGGGTGCGATGCGAATTCAGCCATACTATCTGTATACTATCTGTATGGCTGAACTCACATCGCACAGAGAGATCGGATGTGATTTGCACTGCAGTGCGGTGCGAATCAAATCCGGTTCTCGTAGCCGCAGCAGTGTGAACCCGGCCTAAGAGAGTTATTCCTAAGAATTACAGGACTACAATCTAAAACGCCAAATTTCCATGCAAAATAATTGTACCGCTTTCAGCACCTAAAATCAGACTGAATCATACCGCCAGGGAGGTTAACGATTAATCGTGCAGCTCTACCATATTATGAAAAATAATTGTATTTACTATGTAATTAAAATTCATGTAATTCTATATATGTATTCTATGTAATTCACTTATAAAAAAAAAAAGGGGCGGAGTAAAGGCGGGGCTGTGTTGATGAGATCCTGATTCTCATTTAAATAAAATGGACGGGGAGGCGGAGCTATAGCATCTTAGACACGCCCACAGGCTCCTGTAGCTGTGAACGGCCACAGCGTCTCCCCGCAGGGATGTAGTCCCAGTGTAGGGGAGCGCGCACGCAAGGTAACCCCCATACAGAGCGGCTCTGCTGACGGGGCAACCTTCTAGGACAAGAACAGGAAGTGGCAAAAACACACCAAAAATACGTTTTTTTTTAAACGAAAATTAAGGAAAGGCTAAGTGAGCACACAGTACAGTACCTTAAAGGAACAGGATTAGAAGAAAACAAAACAACACAAACCTTTAGTATCACTTTAATTTTGAAGTCTGGAAAAAGAAGATGAGAATTTGAACTGCTGTTTATATCTCGAATGGGAGATTTCCTCTCAGTTCCTCCACTTGGGAGACTTGGGTGCGATGACAGAAGTGATGGATTCTCATCACGATCAAAACCCAACAGGGGTTCTAACCCTTCTAGTATGAAATGTGTAGATACATATTCTGGCGTCCCTGTAGAAAGGATTATATACACTACAATGTACAGAGCCCTAGTTTGTTTACAGCCTTAAAGGGAACCTGTCATAACTTCTGTATCAGAGGTCAGGCTTCACAGGCGTCCTTCACTTCCACCTACTCTTTCCTTTGTACACCCAGAGAGCTTCCTCCATCCCAAACCTATGTCACACTGAGGTCTATCGGTCTGTTGTGCTAACACCTCACAGTCCAAAGGGAATGCCACAGTAGCGTCTAGATGAATGGATTTGGGGGATGGGATAACCAAGGCTGAGCTATGAACACAAGTCCAAGTCTCCATCTCCTGAACTTTGAAGGCTCTCCAGATAGAAGGAAAAGGTACCCAACATCTACTCAATAAAGGTTTTTGTTACAAAGTTGATGAGACAGGTTGACATTAATTCTCGCGTTTTCTTTTTTTGAATCCTAACCTAGAAACGCGTTTGTCAATGGCCTTGGTTGGCCTTTCAGTCACTGAAACACAAGGTGGTATAGAAAGGTCTTTAGATATATAGGAGGTTGTTCTTGTGCCCTGACACATTCCCAGGACACCCTCCATAACCGTCCATAGATAACGGGAGCTCATGGGTTCACGTAGTGTATGGACAAGCCGTTTATCTTTCCTTTTGGTGGCCATGCGTTTTCTTCTGGCTGTATCATCCCATGTGCGTTTTCTGCGGAGAACCTTCCCATCTGCTCTCCTTTGTCCGACATTCTGGTTGTGGTGGAGGGCTGCAAGTTTCACCCTGGCTTCTAGTTCATCGAGGCCAGAATGAAGCCCTCTGGTGCTGAATTTCAGAACATTCCTGTGAAACATGGCGGGAATGTCAGACTGGCAGTTCCAGGTCAGATGTCTCAGATCTTCAATGAGCTGGGGGTCAGTCACTATTTCTTGTACTTTCTGAAAGGACGGGCTTCCAGGTTTCAGCCACAGAGTTTCCCTCAAAGTCTTCTGGGACAGATCTTCGTGTTCGCATTGTTTATAGAGACGCCCCTCTTCCCATGAGTGCTCATTAACAATATGGTGGATCAGCGAGAGCCATTTTTCTCTTAGTAGATCCTCGCGGTTTTCAGATGTCTGGACTGACCACACAAAATGGTCACGAATTTTCCTGATCCAGGGCCCGATGTTTGCACAGAACCTCGCTCGGCTAGCAGCTTTTAGCCTCTTTGATAGATTCTTAGCGTACTGCCACAGGTTGAATTGATGAACGACCTTGGGGTAATTTTCCTTCATGGATTCTACAATATTCTTACACCTGTCAGAGGAAAAACAAGCCACGTCCAGTCCTGCCATAGCGCGGGACATGCATACCTCAAAGCTGCGTTTCTCCATATCCACCAAGAATTGGCATGGAGAACTTCCAATAATTTCAAAGTCTAGAATTTTGTCTGTGATGGTGTCAGTAAGAGTGTAGATGCAATGCCCAGCATTACGTCCTATTGTGCCATGCTGACTGGCACCAGCCAATGATACCGGACTGTCTTGAAGTTCTTGGGTGACTTTTTTGTGTTCTTCCTCCCAAGCTGCGTGGATTGCAGGATAGCAGTAGTATTTTTGGTAGTAACGATATTTTTTTTCTGAAATGTGTCTCAGGCCCAAATTGTTGAAGAGGTAATGGGCTTCCCGATATTGGAGGCCACTACAAAACAAGGAGGCTGCCATGAGGACGTTTCCAGCAAAGAACCTTTTCACCCTTGGTTGACTTTCCCAAATTTTAAAGAAATGTCCATCCTCACATTGACCTCGAATGATGACGGTGGAGCCTCTATACTCCTTGTTAAAGCTTTTCACCAATTTAGTGCAGCCAGGAGCCTGCCGACACTTCACCATATACACAAGAGAGTCCAAACATTCCTCAAACACCAACAGCCTCCGACCTCGGACAATCTTCTCTAGCGTGTCTCTTTCTTGGGTCATGCCAACTTCAGAATCCGGATGGAGCTCTTCCCCGAGGTTGGAGTCTTTATTATGGTCAGTGGACATAGAGAACGGCAGGCCGCCTGGTTCCATCAGAGGATATGGAAAGCTCTGACTGCTTGTGGCAGGAAGAGCATTGTGAAAGTTGAAGTTCTTCAGAAGGTCCTGGGCGTTGTAGCCAACGGCGGCAAGGCTTCCCAAGGAATGGGTAGGCTGCTTGATGATGGGCGTTATCTGTGGTGTGCAGTAGGACTGTAAAGGAAGGGATAACATGAGTACAGCGGCAGCCTGTGTCATGGGAAGGACGGGTGCCTGCTGGGATTTCTGGGGCTGAGGATTCAGAAGGTTGTTATCGGTCTGAGTTCCGGCATCCACCAATACTTTCCCTTCATAGATGTTCTCTGACATTAGACATCGATTACAAATAAAAGAACTAATGCTCTTGGCTTCTAATCGCTCCGATTTCTTTTTCCTTTTCCCAACTATTTTCTGTTCGTCGATCAAAGGTTTCCCTTCGGTGGCTTGTGGAAAAATTGCCGGCAAAGCGTTGTGCTTCAAAAATCTTTTCTGAGCAGTAAAAATATAACTGTCCTTTGTGAAATGGGCGGAGCACATGCGGAAGGTGTCCGTCTTCTTCCCTTCATAAATCTTACCGGCCAAGGTATCGGGATCCTGGAAAAGCTGGCCTGTCTGCAGAATCCACTTCTTGATGCGCTCTATGGAGCTGGGAAAGGAGTGCAGGACAATTCCTGGGAATTTCTGGTTGTTCCCAGTCTTGTGTGGACACCCCATGATGATGCAGTTCGGCATCCTGGCATACCTGAAATAAAGGGCATGGGAAAGGTTAGATCAATAAAGCAAACGCTTCATCCAAATATGGCACAATTTTATAGAAGTGGAAAATGATCTCATCATTCATTGTCATAAAAAAAAGGTTTGTAGAACATACACCACAAACAAACAATGCCCCCTCCCCCGTCACCATGACTAACCAAATACCAGAAGAGGTGGAACCCAGGTACCCCCCCATCTACTGTCCGGAGAAGTCTGGTGGAAACCATTGGGACCCAGGTACACCCATCTACTGTCCGGAGAAGTCTGGTGGAAACCAGTGGGACCCAGGTACCCCCATCTACTGTCCGGAGAAGTCTGGTGGAAACCATTGGGACCCAGGTACACCCATCTACTGTCCGGAGAAGTCTGGAGGAAACCAGTGGGACCCAGGTACACCCATCTACTGTCCAGAGAAGTCTGGTGGAAACCAGTGGGACCCAGGTACACCCATCTACTGTCCGGAGAAGTCTGGAGGAAACCAGTGGGACCCAGGTACACCCATCTACTGTCCAGAGAAGTCTGGTGGAAACCAGTGGGACCCAGGTACACCCATCTACTGTCCGGAGAAGTCTGGAGGAAACCAGTGGGACCCAGGTACCCCCATCTACTGTCCGGAGAAGTCTGGAGGAAATCAGTGGGACCCAGGTACATCCATCTACTGTCCGGAGAAGTCTGGAGGAAACCAGTGGGACCCAGGTACACCCATCTACTGTCCAAGGAAGTCTGGAGGAAACCATTGGGACCCAGGTACATCCATCTACTGTCCGGAGAAGTCTGGTGGAAACCATTGGGACCCAGGTACCCCCCATCTACTGTCCGGAGAAGTCTGGTGGAAACCAGTGGGACCCAGGTACACCCATCTACTGTCCAGAGAAGTCTGGTGGAAACCAGTGGGACCCAGGTACACCCATCTACTGTCCGGAGAAGTCTGGAGGAAACCAGTGGGACCCAGGTACACCCATCTACTGTCCGGAGAAGTCTGGAGGAAACCAGTGGGACCCAGGTACACCCATCTACTGTCCGGAGAAGTCTGGAGGAAACCAGTGGGACCCAGGTACATCCATCTACTGTCCGGAGAAGTCTGGAGGAAACCAGTGGGACCCAGGTACCCCCATCTACTGTCCGGAGAAGTCTGGAGGAAATCAGTGGGACCCAGGTACACCCATCTACTGTCCAGAGAAGTCTGGAGGAAACCATTGGGACCCAGGTACATCCATCTACTGTCCGGAGAAGTCTGGTGGAAACCATTGGGACCCAGGTACCCCCCATCTACTGTCCGGAGAAGTCTGGAGGAAACCAGTGGGACCCAGGTTCACCCATCTACTGTCCGGGGAAGTCTGGTGGAAACCAATGGGACCCAGGTACTCCCATCTACTGTCCTAGGAAGTCTGGAGGAAACCAGTGGGACCCAGGTACCCCCATCTACTGTCCGGAGAAGTCTGGAGGAAACCAGTGGGACCCAGGTTCACCCATCTACTGTCCGGGGAAGTCTGGTGGAAACCAGTGGGACCCAGGTACCCCCATCTACTGTCCGGAGAAGTCTGGAGGAAACCAGTGGGACCCAGGTTCACCCATCTACTGTCCGGGGAAGTCTGGTGGAAACCAGTGGGACCCAGGTACACCCATCTACTGTCCGGAGAAGTCTGGAGGAAACCAGTGGGACCCAGGTACACCCATCTACTGTCCAAGGAAGTCTGGTGGAAACCAGTGGGACCCAGGTACCACCATCTACTGTCCAGGGAAGTCTGGAGGAAACCAGTGGGACCCAGGTACCACCATCTACCCAGGTACCACCATCTACTGTCCTAGGAAGTCTAGAGGAAACCCAGTGGGAACCAGGTACACCAATCTACTGTCCTATGAAGTCTGGTGGAAACCAGTGGAACCCAGGTACACCCATCTACTGTCCAAGGAAGTCTGGTGGAAACCAGTGGGACCCAGGTACACCCATCTACTGTCCAGGGAAGTCTGGAGGAAACCAGTGGGACCCAGGTACCACCATCTACCCAGGTACCACCATCTACTGTCCTAGGAAGTCTAGAGGAAACCCAGTGGGAACCAGGTACACCAATCTACTGTCCTATGAAGTCTGGTGGAAACCAGTGGGACCCAGGTACACCCATCTACTGTCTGGAGAAGTCTGGAGGAAACCAGTGGGACCGAGGTACACCCATCTACTGTCCTATGAAGTCTGGTGGAAACCAGTGGGACCCAGGTACACCCATCTACTGTCCGGAGAAGTCTGGAGGAAACCAGTGGGACCCAGGTACACCCATCTACTGTCCGGAGAAGTCTGGAGGAAACCAGTGGGACCCAGGTACACCCATCTACTGTCCAAGGAAGTCTGGTGGAAACCAGTGGGACCCAGGTACCCCCCCCATCTACTGTCCAGGGAAGTCTGGAGGAAACCAGTGGGACCCAGGTACCACCATCTACCCAGGTACCACCATCTACTGTCCTAGGAAGTCTAGAGGAAACCCAGTGGGAACCAGGTACACCAATCTACTGTCCTATGAAGTCTGGTGGAAACCAGTGGGACCCAGGTACACCCATCTACTGTCCAGAGAAGTCTGGAGGAAACCAGCGGGACCCAGGTACATCCATCTACTGTCTGGAGAAGTCTGGTGGAAACCAGTGGGACCCAGGTACCACCATCTACTGTCCTAGGAAGTATGGTGGAAACCAGCGGGACCCAGGTACCACCATCTACCCAGGTACCACCATCTACTGTCCTAGGAAGTCTGGAGGAAACCCAGTGGGACCCAGGTACACCAATCTACTGTCCTGAGAAGTCTGGTGGAAACCAGTGGAACCCAGGTACACCC
Organism: Lithobates pipiens; assembly: GCF_037356315.1. NCBI lineage: Eukaryota > Metazoa > Chordata > Amphibia > Anura > Ranidae > Lithobates > Lithobates pipiens. Next base: position 230,268 of record NW_027507761.1, read on the forward strand.
ATCTACTGTCCGGAGAAGTCTGGAGGAAACCAGTGGGACCCAGGTACACCCATCTACTGTCCGGAGAAGTCTGGAGGAAACCAGTGGGACCCAGGTACACCCATCTACTGTCCAAGGAAGTCTGGTGGAAACCAGTGGGACCCAGGTACCCCCCCATCTACTGTCCAGGGAAGTCTGGAGGAAACCAGTGGGACCCAGGTACCACCATCTACCCAGGTACCACCATCTACTGTCCTAGGAAGTCTAGAGGAAACCCAGTGGGAACCAGGTACACCAATCTACTGTCCTATGAAGTCTGGTGGAAACCAGTGGGACCCAGGTACACCCATCTACTGTCCAGAGAAGTCTGGAGGAAACCAGCGGGACCCAGGTACATCCATCTACTGTCCTATGAAGTCTGAAGGAAACCAGTGGGACCCAGGTACACCCATCTACTGTCCAGAGAAGTCTGGAGGAAACCAGCGGGACCCAGGTACATCCATCTACTGTCTGGAGAAGTCTGGTGGAAACCAGTGGGACCCAGGTACCACCATCTACTGTCCTAGGAAGTATGGTGGAAACCAGCGGGACCCAGGTACCACCATCTACCCAGGTACCACCATCTACTGTCCTAGGAAGTCTGGAGGAAACCCAGTGGGACCCAGGTACACCAATCTACTGTCCTGAGAAGTCTGGAGGAAACCAGTGGGAACCAGGTACCCCATCTACTGTCCTGAGAAGTCTGGAGGAAACCAGCGAGACCCAGGTACCACCATCTACCCAGGTACCACCATCTACTGTCCTAGGAAGTCTGGAGGAAACCCAGTGGGACCCAGGTACACCAATCTACTGTCCTGAGAAGTCTGGAGGAAACCAGTGGGACCCAGGTACACCCATCTACTGTCCTAAAAAGTCTGGAGGAATCCAGTGGGACCCAGGTACACCCATCTACTGTCCTAGGAAGTCTGGAGGAAACCAGTGGGACCCAGGTACCACCATCTACTGTCCAGGGAAGTCTGGAGGAAACCAGTGGGACCCAGGTACCACCATCTACCCAGGTACCACCATCTACTGTCCTAGGAAGTCTAGAGGAAACCCAGTGGGAACCAGGTACACCAATCTACTGTCCTATGAAGTCTGGTGGAAACCAGTGGAACCCAGGTACACCCATCTACTGTCCGGAGAAGTCTGGAGGAAACCAGTGGGACCCAGGTACACCCATCTACTGTCCTAGGAAGTCTAGAGGAAACCCAGTGGGAACCAGGTACACCAATCTACTGTCCTATGAAGTCTGGTGGAAACCAGTGGGACCCAGGTACACCCATCTACTGTCGGGAGAAGTCTGGAGGAAACCAGTGGGACCGAGGTACACCCATCTACTGTCCTATGAAGTCTGGTGGAAACCAGTGGGACCCAGGTACACCCATCTACTGTCCGGAGAAGTCTGGAGGAAACCAGTGGGACCCAGGTACACCCATCTACTGTCCGGAGAAGTCTGGAGGAAACCAGTGGGACCCAGGTACACCCATCTACTGTCCAAGGAAGTCTGGTGGAAACCAGTGGGACCCAGGTACCCCCCATCTACTGTCCAGGGAAGTCTGGAGGAAACCAGTGGGACCCAGGTACCACCATCTACCCAGGTACCACCATCTACTGTCCTAGGAAGTCTAGAGGAAACCCAGTGGGAACCAGGTACACCAATCTACTGTTCTATGAAGTCTGGTGGAAACCAGTGGGACCCAGGTACACCCATCTACTGTCCAGAGAAGTCTGGAGGAAACCAGCGGGACCCAGGTACATCCATCTACTGTCCTATGAAGTCTGAAGGAAACCAGTGGGACCCAGGTACACCCATCTACTGTCCAGAGAAGTCTGGAGGAAACCAGCGGGACCCAGGTACATCCATCTACTGTCTGGAGAAGTCTGGTGGAAACCAGTGGGACCCAGGTACCACCATCTACTGTCCTAGGAAGTATGGTGGAAACCAGCGGGACCCAGGTACCACCATCTACCCAGGTACCACCATCTACTGTCCTAGGAAGTCTGGAGGAAACCCAGTGGGACCCAGGTACACCAATCTACTGTCCTGAGAAGTCTGGAGGAAACCAGTGGGACCCAGGTACATCCATCTACTGTCCTGAGAAGTCTAGAGGAATCCAGTGGGACCCAGGTACACCCATCTACTGTCCGGAGAAGTCTGGAGGAAACCAGTGGGACCCAGGTACACCAATCTACTGTCCCGAGAAGTCTGGTGGAAACCAGTGGGACCCAGGTACCCCATCTACTGTCCTGAGAAGTCTGGAGGAATCCAGTGGGACCCAGGTACCCCCATCTACTGTCCTGAGAAGTCTGGAGGAATCCAGTGGGACCCAGGTACACCCATCTACTGTCCTGAGAAGTCTGGAGGAATCCAGTGGGACCCAGGTACACCCATCTACTGTCCAAGGAAGTCTGGAGGAAACCATTGGGACCCAGGTACATCCATCTACTGTCCGGAGAAGTCTGGTGGAAACCATTGGGACCCAGGTACCCCCCATCTACTGTCCGGAGAAGTCTGGTGGAAACCAGTGGGACCCAGGTACACCCATCTACTGTCCAGAGAAGTCTGGTGGAAACCAGTGGGACCCAGGTACACCCATCTACTGTCCGGAGAAGTCTGGAGGAAACCAGTGGGACCCAGGTACACCCATCTACTGTCCGGAGAAGTCTGGAGGAAACCAGTGGGACCCAGGTACACCCATCTACTGTCCGGAGAAGTCTGGAGGAAACCAGTGGGACCCAGGTACACCCATCTACTGTCCAGAGAAGTCTGGTGGAAACCAGTGGGACCCAGGTACACCCATCTACTGTCCGGAGAAGTCTGGAGGAAACCAGTGGGACCCAGGTACCCCCATCTACTGTCCGGAGAAGTCTGGAGGAAATCAGTGGGACCCAGGTACACCCATCTACTGTCCAGAGAAGTCTGGAGGAAACCATTGGGACCCAGGTACATCCATCTACTGTCCGGAGAAGTCTGGTGGAAACCAATGGGACCCAGGTACTCCCATCTACTGTCCTAGGAAGTCTGGAGGAAACCAGTGGGACCCAGGTACCCCCATCTACTGTCCGGAGAAGTCTGGAGGAAACCAGTGGGACCCAGGTTCACCCATCTACTGTCCGGGGAAGTCTGGTGGAAACCAGTGGGACCCAGGTACCCCCATCTACTGTCCGGAGAAGTCTGGAGGAAACCAGTGGGACCCAGGTTCACCCATCTACTGTCCGGGGAAGTCTGGTGGAAACCAGTGGGACCCAGGTACACCCATCTACTGTCCGGAGAAGTCTGGAGGAAACCAGTGGGACCCAGGTACACCCATCTACTGTCCAAGGAAGTCTGGTGGAAACCAGTGGGACCCAGGTACCACCATCTACTGTCCAGGGAAGTCTGGAGGAAACCAGTGGGACCCAGGTACCACCATCTACCCAGGTACCACCATCTACTGTCCTAGGAAGTCTAGAGGAAACCCAGTGGGAACCAGGTACACCAATCTACTGTCCTATGAAGTCTGGTGGAAACCAGTGGAACCCAGGTACACCCATCTACTGTCCGGAGAAGTCTGGAGGAAACCAGTGGGACCCAGGTACACCCATCTACTGTCCAAGGAAGTCTGGTGGAAACCAGTGGGACCCAGGTACACCCATCTACTGTCCAGGGAAGTCTGGAGGAAACCAGTGGGACCCAGGTACCACCATCTACCCAGGTACCACCATCTACTGTCCTAGGAAGTCTAGAGGAAACCCAGTGGGAACCAGGTACACCAATCTACTGTCCTATGAAGTCTGGTGGAAACCAGTGGGACCCAGGTACACCCATCTACTGTCTGGAGAAGTCTGGAGGAAACCAGTGGGACCGAGGTACACCCATCTACTGTCCTATGAAGTCTGGTGGAAACCAGTGGGACCCAGGTACACCCATCTACTGTCCGGAGAAGTCTGGAGGAAACCAGTGGGACCCAGGTACACCCATCTACTGTCCGGAGAAGTCTGGAGGAAACCAGTGGGACCCAGGTACACCCATCTACTGTCCAAGGAAGTCTGGTGGAAACCAGTGGGACCCAGGTACCCCCCATCTACTGTCCAGGGAAGTCTGGAGGAAACCAGTGGGACCCAGGTACCACCATCTACCCAGGTACCACCATCTACTGTCCTAGGAAGTCTAGAGGAAACCCAGTGGGAACCAGGTACACCAATCTACTGTCCTATGAAGTCTGGTGGAAACCAGTGGGACCCAGGTACACCCATCTACTGTCCAGAGAAGTCTGGAGGAAACCAGCGGGACCCAGGTACATCCATCTACTGTCTGGAGAAGTCTGGTGGAAACCAGTGGGACCCAGGTACCACCATCTACTGTCCTAGGAAGTATGGTGGAAACCAGCGGGACCCAGGTACCACCATCTACCCAGGTACCACCATCTACTGTCCTAGGAAGTCTGGAGGAAACCCAGTGGGACCCAGGTACACCAATCTACTGTCCTGAGAAGTCTGGAGGAAACCAGTGGGAACCAGGTACCCCATCTACTGTCCTGAGAAGTCTGGAGGAAACCAGCGGGACCCAGGTACCACCATCTACCCAGGTACCACCATCTACTGTCCTAGGAAGTCTGGAGGAAACCCAATGGTACCCAGGTACACCAATCTACTGTCCTGAGAAGTCTGGAGGAAACCAGTGGGACCCAGGTACATCCATCTACTGTCCTGAGAAGTCTGGAGGAAACCAGTGGGAACCAGGTACCCCATCTACTGTCCTGAGAAGTCTGGAGGAATCCAGTGGGACCCAGGTACACCCATCTACTGTCCAGAGAAGTCTGGAGGAAACCAGTGGGACCCAGGTACCCCCATCTACTGTCCGGAGAAGTCTGGAGGAAACCAGTGGGACCCAGGTTCACCCATCTACTGTCCGGGGAAGTCTGGTGGAAACCAATGGGACCCAGGTACTCCCATCTACTGTCCTAGGAAGTCTGGAGGAAACCAGTGGGACCCAGGTACCCCCATCTACTGTCCGGAGAAGTCTGGAGGAAACCAGTGGGACCCAGGTTCACCCATCTACTGTCCGGGGAAGTCTGGAGGAAACCAGTGGGACCCAGGTACCACCATCTACTGTCCAGGGAAGTCTGGAGGAAACCAGTGGGACCCAGGTACCACCATCTACCCAGGTACCACCATCTACTGTCCTAGGAAGTCTAGAGGAAACCCAGTGGGAACCAGGTACACCAATCTACTGTCCTATGAAGTCTGGTGGAAACCAGTGGAACCCAGGTACACCCATCTACTGTCCGGAGAAGTCTGGAGGAAACCAGTGGGACCCAGGTACACCCATCTACTGTCCAAGGAAGTCTGGTGGAAACCAGTGGGACCCAGGTACACCCATCTACTGTCCAGGGAAGTCTGGAGGAAACCAGTGGGACCCAGGTACCACCATCTACCCAGGTACCACCATCTACTGTCCTAGGAAGTCTAGAGGAAACCCAGTGGGAACCAGGTACACCAATCTACTGTCCTATGAAGTCTGGTGGAAACCAGTGGGACCCAGGTACACCCATCTACTGTCGGGAGAAGTCTGGAGGAAACCAGTGGGACCGAGGTACACCCATCTACTGTCCTATGAAGTCTGGTGGAAACCAGTGGGACCCAGGTACACCCATCTACTGTCCGGAGAAGTCTGGAGGAAACCAGTGGGACCCAGGTACACCCATCTACTGTCCGGAGAAGTCTGGAGGAAACCAGTGGGACCCAGGTACACCCATCTACTGTCCAAGGAAGTCTGGTGGAAACCAGTGGGACCCAGGTACCCCCCATCTACTGTCCAGGGAAGTCTGGAGGAAACCAGTGGGACCCAGGTACCACCATCTACCCAGGTACCACCATCTACTGTCCTAGGAAGTCTAGAGGAAACCCAGTGGGAACCAGGTACACCAATCTACTGTCCTATGAAGTCTGGTGGAAACCAGTGGGACCCAGGTACACCCATCTACTGTCCAGAGAAGTCTGGAGGAAACCAGCGGGACCCAGGTACATCCATCTACTGTCCTATGAAGTCTGAAGGAAACCAGTGGGACCCAGGTACACCCATCTACTGTCCAGAGAAGTCTGGAGGAAACCAGCGGGACCCAGGTACATCCATCTACTGTCTGGAGAAGTCTGGTGGAAACCAGTGGGACCCAGGTACCACCATCTACTGTCCTAGGAAGTATGGTGGAAACCAGCGGGACCCAGGTACCACCATCTACCCAGGTACCACCATCTACTGTCCTAGGAAGTCTGGAGGAAACCCAGTGGGACCCAGGTACACCAATCTACTGTCCTGAGAAGTCTGGAGGAAACCAGTGGGAACCAGGTACCCCATCTACTGTCCTGAGAAGTCTGGAGGAAACCAGCGGGACCCAGGTACCACCATCTACCCAGGTACCACCATCTACTGTCCTAGGAAGTCTGGAGGAAACCCAGTGGGACCCAGGTACACCAATCTACTGTCCTGAGAAGTCTGGAGGAAACCAGTGGGACCCAGGTACATCCATCTACTGTCCTGAGAAGTCTGGAGGAATCCAGTGGGACCCAGGTACACCCATCTACTGTCCTGAGAAGTCTGGAGGAATCCAGTGGGACCCAGGTACACCCATCTACTGTCCTAGGAAGTCTGGAGGAAACCAGTGGGACCCAGGTACCACCATCTACTGTCCAGGGAAGTCTGGAGGAAACCAGTGGGACCCAGGTACCACCATCTACCCAGGTACCACCATCTACTGTCCTAGGAAGTCTAGAGGAAACCCAGTGGGAACCAGGTACACCAATCTACTGTCCTATGAAGTCTGGTGGAAACCAGTGGAACCCAGGTACACCCATCTACTGTCCGGAGAAGTCTGGAGGAAACCAGTGGGACCCAGGTACACCCATCTACTGTCCTAGGAAGTCTAGAGGAAACCCAGTGGGAACCAGGTACACCAATCTACTGTCCTATGAAGTCTGGTGGAAACCAGTGGGACCCAGGTACACCCATCTACTGTCGGGAGAAGTCTGGAGGAAACCAGTGGGACCGAGGTACACCCATCTACTGTCCTATGAAGTCTGGTGGAAACCAGTGGGACCCAGGTACACCCATCTACTGTCCGGAGAAGTCTGGAGGAAACCAGTGGGACCCAGGTACACCCATCTACTGTCCGGAGAAGTCTGGAGGAAACCAGTGGGACCCAGGTACACCCATCTACTGTCCAAGGAAGTCTGGTGGAAACCAGTGGGACCCAGGTACCCCCCATCTACTGTCCAGGGAAGTCTGGAGGAAACCAGTGGGACCCAGGTACCACCATCTACCCAGGTACCACCATCTACTGTCCTAGGAAGTCTAGAGGAAACCCAGTGGGAACCAGGTACACCAATCTACTGTCCTATGAAGTCTGGTGGAAACCAGTGGGACCCAGGTACACCCATCTACTGTCCAGAGAAGTCTGGAGGAAACCAGCGGGACCCAGGTACATCCATCTACTGTCCTATGAAGTCTGAAGGAAACCAGTGGGACCCAGGTACACCCATCTACTGTCCAGAGAAGTCTGGAGGAAACCAGCGGGACCCAGGTACATCCATCTACTGTCTGGAGAAGTCTGGTGGAAACCAGTGGGACCCAGGTACCACCATCTACTGTCCTAGGAAGTATGGTGGAAACCAGCGGGACCCAGGTACCACCATCTACCCAGGTACCACCATCTACTGTCCTAGGAAGTCTGGAGGAAACCCAGTGGGACCCAGGTACACCAATCTACTGTCCTGAGAAGTCTGGAGGAAACCAGTGGGACCCAGGTACCCCATCTACTGTCCTAGGAAGTCTGGAGGAAACCCAGTGGGACCCAGGTACACCCATCTACTGTCCTGAGAAGTCTGGAGGAAACCAGTGGGACCCAGGTACATCCATCTACTGTCCTGAGAAGTCTGGAGGAATCCAGTGGGACCCAGGTACACCCATCTACTGTCCGGAGAAGTCTGGAGGAAACCAGTGGGACCCAGGTACACCAATCTACTGTCCCGAGAAGTCTGGTGGAAACCAGTGGGACCCAGGTACCCCATCTACTGTCCTGAGAAGTCTGGAGGAATCCAGTGGGACCCAGGTACCCCCATCTACTGTCCTGAGAAGTCTGGAGGAATCCAGTGGGACCCAGGTACACCCATCTACTGTCCTGAGAAGTCTGGAGGAATCCAGTGGGACCCAGGTACACCCATCTACTGTCCTGAGAAGTCTGGAGGAATCCAGTGGGACCCAGGTACACCCATCTACTGTCCCGAGAAGTCTGGCCAGAAGTGGTCTTCATAGAAGAATTCCCTCCAAAAAGCCCCAAACATGAAAACAAGGCTAAGACACTCAACTATGCAGGAAAACATAGGAACTGGGGGGGCAGCAGGTGTGAAATATTTGGCTGTAGCAGGAGGCATTTTGTTGGGGGAAGGGCTGCAGGCAACTGTGAAGCATGGTGGAGGTTCCTTGGTTTGGGGCTGCATTTCAGCGAATAGAGTTGGAGATTTTGTCAGGATGGACGGTGTGAGAAATCCAGGCATCTCATTAGGGTGATTGGCCTCAAATGTATTCTGCCACAGGACAACGCCGCCCCCCCCCCCCCCACATCCAGCCAATGTTATTAAAGCGGAGGTCCACCCTAAAATGGACCTCCGCTCATCGGAATCCCCCCCCCTCCGGCGCCACAATTGGCACCTTTCAGGGGGGAGGGGGGTGCAGTTACCTGGATAATCCAGGTAACTGCACCCACTTCCGGGATAGCCGTCTGCGGAAAGGGGCGTAGATTACGCCCCTTTCCGCAACTGCCCGCCCCTTTGCGCAAGTGCCCCGCTGCCTGCTGGGAAACACACAGTTCCCAGAGGCAGCGGGGACCGTCCGGATTGCGCCGCGCGGCTCGCGCATACGCAGTAGGGAACCGGGAAATGAAGCCGAAAGGCTCCATTTCCTGATTCCCATACCCAAGATGGCGGCGGCAGGACCCGACAGACGACCTAGCGATCGGCTTCGGGTGCCGACATCGCGTGCGCGCTGGACAGGTAAGTGTCACTATTTTAAAAGTCAGCAGCTGCAGTATTTGTAGCTGCTGGCTTTTAAAAAAAAAAAACGCGGAGTCCCGGTGGACTCCCACTTTAAGAACTTTTTTCCATGTAAAGAAGGAGTCCTGGAAGTGGTGGTTTGCCCCCCGCAGAGCCCTGATCTCCCCATCATGGAGTCTGTCTGGGAAGAAGGATTGGAGGCAGCCGACATCCACAGAAGATCTGTGCCTAGTTCTCCAAGATGTACATACAACCACCTACCTGACACAAAGCCACCTCTCCCCCGACACACGGCCACCTCTCCCCCGACACACGGCCACCTCTCCCCCGACACACGGCCACCTCTCCCCCGACACACGGCCACCTCTCCCCCGACACACGGCCACCTCTCCCCCGACACACGGCCACCTCTTACAACCAGCTCCCCCCGACACACAGCCACCTCTCCCCCGACACACAGCCACCTCTCCCCCGACACACAGCCACCTCTCCCCCGACACACAGCCACCTCTCCCCCGACACACAGCCACCTCTCCCCCGACACACAGCCACCTCTCCCCCGACACACGGCCACCTCTCCCCCGACACACGGCCACCTCTCCCCCGACACACAGCCACCTCTCCCCCGACACACAGCCACCTCTCCCCCGACACACAGCCACCTCTCCCCCGACACACAGCTACCTCTCCCCCCGACACACGGCCACCTCTCCCCCGACACACAGCCACCTCTCCCCCGACACACAGCCACCTCTCCCCCGACACACGGCCACCTCTCCCCCGACACACGGCCACCTCTCCCCCGACACACAGCCACCTCTCCCCCGACACACGGCCACCTCTCCCCCGACACACAGCCACCTCTCCCCCGACACACAGCCACCTCTCCCCCGACACACGGCTACCTCTCCCCCCGACACACGGCCACCTCTCCCCCGACACACAGCCACCTCTCCCCCGACACACAGCCACCTCTCCCCCGACACACAGCCACCTCTCCCCCGACACACAGCCACCTCTCCCCCGACACACGGCCACCTCTCCCCCGACACACGGCCACCTCTCCCCCGACACACAGCCACCTCTCCCCCGACACACAGCCACCTCTCCCCCGACACACGGCTACCTCTCCCCCCGACACACGGCCACCTCTCCCCCGACACACGGCCACCTCTCCCCCGACACACAGCCACCTCTCCCCCGACACACAGCCACCTCTCCCCCGACACACGGCTACCTCTCCCCCCGACACACGGCCACCTCTCCCCCGACACACGGCCACCTCTCCCCCGACACACAGCCACCTCTCCCCCGACACACGGCCACCTCTCCCCCGACACACGGCCACCTCTCCCCCGACACACGGCCACCTCTTACAACCAGCTCCCCCCGACACACAGCCACCTCTCCCCCGACACACAGCCACCTCTCCCCCGACACACAGCCACCTCTCCCCCGACACACAGCCACCTCTCCCCCGACACACAGCCACCTCTCCCCCGACACACAGCCACCTCTCCCCCGACACACGGCCACCTCTCCCCCGACACACGGCCACCTCTCCCCCGACACACAGCCACCTCTCCCCCGACACACAGCCACCTCTCCCCCGACACACAGCCACCTCTCCCCCGACACACAGCTACCTCTCCCCCCGACACACAGCTACCTCTCCCCCGACACACGGCCACCTCTCCCCCGACACACAGCCACCTCTCCCCCGACACACAGCCACCTCTCCCCCTGACACACAACCACCTCTCCCCCTGACACACAACCACCTCTCCCCCTGACACACAGCCACCTCTTACAACCACCTCCCCTCGACACACAGCCACCTCTCCCCCTGACACACAACCACCTCTCCCCCGACACACAGCCACCTCTCCCCCGACACACGGCCACCTCTCCCCCGACACACGGCCACCTCTCCCCCTGACACACAACCACCTCTCCCCCGACACACAACCACCCCCCCCGACACACAGCCACCTCTCACAAACACCTCCCCCGACACACAACCACCTCTCCCCCGACACACAGCCACCTCTCCCCCGACACACAGCCACCTCTCCCCCGACACACAGCCACCTCTCCCCCGACACACGGCCACCTCTCCCCCGACACACGGCCACCTCCCCCCCGACACACGGCCACCTCCCCCCCGACACACGGCCACCTCCCCCCCGACACACGGCCACCTCTCCCCCGACACACGGCCACCTCTCCCCCGACACACGGCCACCTCTCCCCCGACACACGGCCACCTCTCCCCCGACACACGGCCACCTCTCCCCCGACACACGGCCACCTCTCCCCCGACACACGGCCACCTCTTACAACCACCTCCCCCCGACACACAGCCACCTCTCCCCCGACACACAGCCACCTCTCCCCCGACACACAGCCACCTCCCCCCCGACACACGGCCACCTCCCCCCCGACACACGGCCACCTCCCCCCCGACACACGGCCACCTCCCCCCCGACACACGGCCACCTCTCCCCCGACACACGGCCACCTCTCCCCCGACACACGGCCACCTCTCCCCCGACACACGGCCACCTCTCCCCCGACACACGGCCACCTCTCCCCCGACACACGGCCACCTCTCCCCCGACACACGGCCACCTCTCCCCCGACACACGGCCACCTCTTACAACCACCTCCCCCCGACACACAGCCACCTCTTACAACCACCTCCCCCCGACACACAACCACCTCTCCCCCGACACACAACCACCTCTCCCCCGACACACAACCATCTCTTACAACCACCTCCCCCCGACACACAACCACCTCCCCCCGACACACAACCACCTCTTACAAACACCTCCCCCCGACACACAACCACCTCTCCTCCGACACACGGCCACCTCTCCCCCGACACACGGCCACCTCTCCCCCGACACACGGCCACCTCCCCCCCGACACACTGCCACCTCCCCCCTGACACACAGCATTAGTGGCAGGGTAAACAAAGCACATAAAACCAAGGTAAGTATAGTAACAAGTCCTAGTTGCAATCTCGGAACACCCAATAAGAGGATAATATGTGACCGGTCTAAACTACGTGGCATGTTCACCAATGCCAGGAGCCTGACGGACAAGATGGGTGAACTAGAGATACTGTTGTACGAAGGAGGATTTGGATTTTGTGAGAATTTCAGAGACCTGGTTCAACAGCTCTCATGATCGGCTGACAACCATTCAAGGGTATTCCCTTTATTACAAGGATAGAGAGGGTAAAAAAGGGGGAGGGGTATGCCTATATATCAAGAATATTGTACAAGTGAATGTGAGAGATGACATCACTAAGGAGGCTAGGGAGTAGTGGAATCATTATGGGTAAAGCTCCAAAGGGATGAAGCTAAGGGTAAAATAATACTGGGAGTATGCTATAGACCCCCTAACCTGAGGGAGGAAGCGGAGACTGATCTCCTATCACAATTTGGATTAGCAGCAAGGATAGGAATGGTTATCATAATGGGGGATTTTAATTATCCAGACATAGACTGGGCGGAGGGAACCGCGCATTCATCTAAGGCTCGCCAGTTCCTAAATGTCTTGCAGGACAATTTTATGGGTCAGGTGGTAGACGCACCAACTAGGAATAAAGCGTTACTGGATCTACTGATTACCAACAATACAGACCTGATACGGATATGATACCTGATACGAAAATACAGGACAATTTAGGGAACAGCGATCACAGATCAATTGTCTTCAGTATAAATCACACAAATAGGAAACATAAAGGGAATACAAAGACACTGAACTTAAAAAGAGCCAACTTCCCTAAACTACGAACCTTACTAGAAGGCATAAATTGGGATAAAATCTTAGGAACAAAGAACACAGAGGAGAGATGGGTTTTCTTTAAGAGCATATTAAATAAGGGCATTAGCCAATGCATCCCATTGGGTAATACATTTAAAAGAGCGAACAAAAGTCCTGGATGGCTTAACTCCAATGGAAAAATGTATATGAAAGCAAAGGAGAAGGCCTTCAAAAAATACAAGGTTGAGGGATCATCATCAGCATTCAGATTTTATAAAGAATGCAACAAGAAATGTAAGGGTGCAATAAGGACAGCTAAGACAAAACATGAAAGACACATAGTGGAGGAGAGCAAAAAAAAAATCCCAAGAAATTCGTTAAGTATGTAAAAAAGGGGAGGACAAACTATATTGGCCCCATAAAGAATGAGGAAGGACATCGGGTTACAAAGGATGGGGGGATGGGGAAGGTATTGAATTTATTCTTCTCCTCAGTCTTCACAAGGGAATCGGGGGGCTTCAGTAACCAAAACTGCAGTGTTTATCCTCATCACACATCACAGGAAGCCCCTCCATGGTTAACAGAGGACAGAATTAAAATTAGACTTGGGAAACTTAAGATGTGGTGTATCTAGATAAAGGAAGGCCCGTAGACGTGGTGTATCTAGATAAAGGAAGGTCCGTAGACGTGGTGTATCTAGATAAAGGAAGGTCCGTAGACGTGGTGTATCTGGATAAAGGAAGGCCCGTAGACGTGGTGTATCTAGATAAAGGAAGGTCCGTAGACGTGGTGTATCTGGATAAAGGAAGGTCCGTAGACGTGGTGTATCTAGATAAAGGAAGGCCCGTAGACGTGGTGTATCTAGATAAAGGAAGGCCCGTAGACGTGGTGTATCTAGATATAGGAAGGCCCGTAGACGTGGTGTATCTAGATAAAGGAAGGCCCGTAGACGTGGTGTATCTAGATAAAGGAAGGTCCGTAGACGTGGTGTATCTAGATAAAGGAAGGTCCGTAGACGTGGTGTATCTAGATAAAGGAAGGTCCGTAGACGTGGTGTATCTAGATAAAGGAAGGCCCGTAGACGTGGTGTATCTAGATAAAGGAAGGTCCGTAGACGTGGTGTATCTAGATAAAGGAAGGTCCGTAGACGTGGTGTATCTAGATAAAGGAAGGCCCGTAGACGTGGTGTATCTGGATAAAGGAAGGCCCGTAGACGTGGTGTATCTAGATAAAGGAAGGCCCGTAGACGTGGTGTATCTAGATATAGGAAGGCCCGTAGACGTGGTGTATCTAGATAAAGGAAGGCCCGTAGACGTGGTGTATCTAGATAAAGGAAGGTCCGTAGACGTGGTGTATCTAGATAAAGGAAGGTCCGTAGACGTGGTGTATCTAGATAAAGGAAGGTCCGTAGACGTGGTGTATCTAGATAAAGGAAGGCCCGTAGACGTGGTGTATCTAGATAAAGGAAGGTCCGTAGACGTGGTGTATCTAGATAAAGGAAGGTCCGTAGACGTGGTGTATCTAGATAAAGGAAGGCCCGTAGACGTGGTGTATCTGGATAAAGGAAGGTCCGTAGACGTGGTGTATCTAGATAAAGGAAGACCCGTAGACGTGGTATATCTAGATAAAGGAAGGCCCGTAGACGTGGTGTATCTAGATAAAGGAAGGCCCGTAGACGTGGTGTATCTAGATAAAGGAAGACCCGTAGACGTGGTGTATCTAGATAAAGGAAGACCCGTAGACGTGGTGTATCTAGATAAAGGAAGGTCCGTAGACGTGGTGTATCTAGATAAAGGAAGGTCCGTAGACGTGGTGTATCTAGATAAAAGAAGGCCCGTAGACGTGGTGTATCTAGATAAAAGAAGGCCCGTAGACGTGGTGTATCTAGATAAAGGAAGACCCGTAGACGTGGTGTATCTAGATAAAAGAAGGCCCGTAGACGTGGTGTATCTAGATAAAAGAAGGCCCGTAGACGTGGTGTATCTAGATAAAGGAAGACCCGTAGACGTGGTGTATCTAGATAAAGGAAGGCCCGTAGACGTGGTGTATCTGGATAAAGGAAGGCCCGTAGACGTGGTGTATCTAGATAAAGGAAGGCCCGTAGACGTGGTGTATCTAGATAAAGGAAGACCCGTAGACGTGGTGTATCTAGATAAAGGAAGGTCCGTAGACGTGGTGTATCTAGATAAAGGAAGGTCCGTAGACGTGGTGTATCTAGATAAAAGAAGGCCCGTAGACGTGGTGTATCTAGATAAAAGAAGGCCCGTAGACGTGGTGTATCTAGATAAAGGAAGGCCCGTAGACGTGGTGTATCTAGATAAAAGAAGGCCCGTAGACGTGGTGTATCTGGATAAAGGAAGGCCCGTAGATGTGGTGTATCTAGATAAATGAAGGCCCGTAGACGTGGTGTATCTAGATAAAAGAAGGCCCGTAGACGTGGTGTATCTAGATAAAGGAAGGCCCGTAGACGTGGTGTATCTAGATAAAGGAAGGCCCGTAGATGTGGTGTATCTGGATAAAGGAAGGCCCGTAGACGTGGTGTATCTGGATAAAGGAAGGCCCGTAGACGTGGTGTATCTAGATAAAGGAAGGCCCGTAGACGTGGTGTATCTAGATAAAGGAAGGCCCGTAGATGTGGTGTATCTAGATAAAGGAAGGCCCGTAGACGTGGTGTATCTAGATAAAGGAAGGCCCGTAGACGTGGTGTATCTGGATAAAGGAAGGCCCGTAGACGTGGTGTATCTAGATAAATGAAGGCCCGTAGACGTGGTGTATCTAGATAAAAGAAGGCCCGTAGACGTGGTGTATCTAGATAAAGGAAGGTCCGTAGACGTGGTGTATCTAGATAAATGAAGGCCCGTAGACGTGGTGTATCTAGATAAAGGAAGGCCCGTAGACGTGGTGTATCTAGATAAAGGAAGGCCCGTAGATGTGGTGTATCTAGATAAAGGAAGGCCCGTAGACGTGGTGTATCTGGATAAAGGAAGGCCCGTAGACGTGGTGTATCTAGATAAATGAAGGCCCGTAGACGTGGTGTATCTAGATAAAGGAAGGCCCGTAGACGTGGTGTATCTAGATAAAAGAAGGCCCGTAGACGTGGTGTATCTGGATAAAGGAAGGCCCGTAGACGTGGTGTATCTAGATAAAAGAAGGCCCGTAGACGTGGTGTATCTAGATAAAGGAAGGCCCGTAGACGTGGTGTATCTAGATAAAGGAAGGCCCGTAGACGTGGTGTATCTAGATAAAGGAAGACCCGTAGACGTGGTGTATCTAGATAAAGGAAGGCCCGTAGACGTGGTGTATCTAGATAAAGGAAGGCCCGTAGATGTGGTGTATCTAGATAAAGGAAGGCCCGTAGACGTGGTGTATCTAGATAAAGGAAGGCCCGTAGACGTGGTGTATCTGGATAAAGGAAGGCCCGTAGACGTGGTGTATCTAGATAAATGAAGGCCCGTAGACGTGGTGTATCTAGATAAAGGAAGGCCCGTAGACGTGGTGTATCTAGATAAAAGAAGGCCCGTAGACGTGGTGTATCTGGATAAAGGAAGGCCCGTAGACGTGGTGTATCTAGATAAATGAAGGCCCGTAGACGTGGTGTATCTAGATAAAAGAAGGCCCGTAGACGTGGTGTATCTAGATAAAGGAAGGCCCGTAGACGTGGTGTATCTAGATAAAGGAAGGCCCGTAGACGTGGTGTATCTAGATAAAGGAAGGTCCGTAGACGTGGTGTATCTAGATAAAAGAAGGCCCGTAGACGTGGTGTATCTAGATAAAGGAAGGCCCGTAGACGTGGTGTATCTAGATAAAGGAAGGTCCGTAGACGTGGTGTATCTAGATAAATGAAGGCCCGTAGACGTGGTGTATCTAGATAAAGGAAGGCCCGTAGACGTGGTGTATCTAGATAAAGGAAGGCCCGTAGACGTGGTGTATCTGGATAAAGGAAGGTCCGTAGACGTGGTGTATCTAGATAAAGGAAGACCCGTAGACGTGGTATATCTAGATAAAGGAAGGCCCGTAGACGTGGTGTATCTAGATAAAGGAAGGCCCGTAGACGTGGTGTATCTAGATAAAGGAAGACCCGTAGACGTGGTGTATCTAGATAAAGGAAGACCCGTAGACGTGGTGTATCTAGATAAAGGAAGGTCCGTAGACGTGGTGTATCTAGATAAAGGAAGGTCCGTAGACGTGGTGTATCTAGATAAAAGAAGGCCCGTAGACGTGGTGTATCTAGATAAAAGAAGGCCCGTAGACGTGGTGTATCTAGATAAAGGAAGACCCGTAGACGTGGTGTATCTAGATAAAAGAAGGCCCGTAGACGTGGTGTATCTAGATAAAAGAAGGCCCGTAGACGTGGTGTATCTAGATAAAGGAAGACCCGTAGACGTGGTGTATCTAGATAAAGGAAGGCCCGTAGACGTGGTGTATCTGGATAAAGGAAGGCCCGTAGACGTGGTGTATCTAGATAAAGGAAGGCCCGTAGACGTGGTGTATCTAGATAAAGGAAGACCCGTAGACGTGGTGTATCTAGATAAAGGAAGGTCCGTAGACGTGGTGTATCTAGATAAAGGAAGGTCCGTAGACGTGGTGTATCTAGATAAAAGAAGGCCCGTAGACGTGGTGTATCTAGATAAAAGAAGGCCCGTAGACGTGGTGTATCTAGATAAAGGAAGGCCCGTAGACGTGGTGTATCTAGATAAAAGAAGGCCCGTAGACGTGGTGTATCTGGATAAAGGAAGGCCCGTAGATGTGGTGTATCTAGATAAATGAAGGCCCGTAGACGTGGTGTATCTAGATAAAAGAAGGCCCGTAGACGTGGTGTATCTAGATAAAGGAAGGCCCGTAGACGTGGTGTATCTAGATAAAGGAAGGCCCGTAGATGTGGTGTATCTGGATAAAGGAAGGCCCGTAGACGTGGTGTATCTGGATAAAGGAAGGCCCGTAGACGTGGTGTATCTAGATAAAGGAAGGCCCGTAGACGTGGTGTATCTAGATAAAGGAAGGCCCGTAGATGTGGTGTATCTAGATAAAGGAAGGCCCGTAGACGTGGTGTATCTAGATAAAGGAAGGCCCGTAGACGTGGTGTATCTGGATAAAGGAAGGCCCGTAGACGTGGTGTATCTAGATAAATGAAGGCCCGTAGACGTGGTGTATCTAGATAAAAGAAGGCCCGTAGACGTGGTGTATCTAGATAAAGGAAGGTCCGTAGACGTGGTGTATCTAGATAAATGAAGGCCCGTAGACGTGGTGTATCTAGATAAAGGAAGGCCCGTAGACGTGGTGTATCTAGATAAAGGAAGGCCCGTAGATGTGGTGTATCTAGATAAAGGAAGGCCCGTAGACGTGGTGTATCTGGATAAAGGAAGGCCCGTAGACGTGGTGTATCTAGATAAATGAAGGCCCGTAGACGTGGTGTATCTAGATAAAGGAAGGCCCGTAGACGTGGTGTATCTAGATAAAAGAAGGCCCGTAGACGTGGTGTATCTGGATAAAGGAAGGCCCGTAGACGTGGTGTATCTAGATAAAAGAAGGCCCGTAGACGTGGTGTATCTAGATAAAGGAAGGCCCGTAGACGTGGTGTATCTAGATAAAGGAAGGCCCGTAGACGTGGTGTATCTAGATAAAGGAAGACCCGTAGACGTGGTGTATCTAGATAAAGGAAGGCCCGTAGACGTGGTGTATCTAGATAAAGGAAGGCCCGTAGATGTGGTGTATCTAGATAAAGGAAGGCCCGTAGACGTGGTGTATCTAGATAAAGGAAGGCCCGTAGACGTGGTGTATCTGGATAAAGGAAGGCCCGTAGACGTGGTGTATCTAGATAAATGAAGGCCCGTAGACGTGGTGTATCTAGATAAAGGAAGGCCCGTAGACGTGGTGTATCTAGATAAAAGAAGGCCCGTAGACGTGGTGTATCTGGATAAAGGAAGGCCCGTAGACGTGGTGTATCTAGATAAATGAAGGCCCGTAGACGTGGTGTATCTAGATAAAAGAAGGCCCGTAGACGTGGTGTATCTAGATAAAGGAAGGCCCGTAGACGTGGTGTATCTAGATAAAGGAAGGCCCGTAGACGTGGTGTATCTAGATAAAGGAAGGTCCGTAGACGTGGTGTATCTAGATAAATGAAGGCCCGTAGACGTGGTGTATCTAGATAAAGGAAGGCCCGTAGACGTGGTGTATCTAGATAAAGGAAGGCCCGTAGACGTGGTGTATCTAGATAAAGGAAGGCCCGTAGACGTGGTGTATCTGGATAAAGGAAGGCCCGTAGACGTGGTGTATCTAGATAAATGAAGGCCCGTAGATGTGGTGTATCTAGATAAAAGAAGGCCCGTAGACGTGGTGTATCTAGATAAAAGAAGGCCCGTAGACGTGGTGTATCTAGATAAAAGAAGGCCCGTAGACGTGGTGTATCTAGATAAAGGAAGGCCCGTAGACGTGGTGTATCTAGATAAAGGAAGGCCCGTAGACGTGGTGTATCTAGATAAAGGAAGGCCCGTAGACGTGGTGTATCTAGATAAAAGAAGGCCCGTAGACGTGGTGTATCTAGATAAAGGAAGGCCCGTAGACGTGGTGTATCTGGATAAAGGAAGGCCCGTAGACGTGGTGTATCTGGATAAAGGAAGGCCCGTAGACGTGGTGTATCTAGATAAAAGAAGGGCCCGTAGACGTGGTGTATCTAGATAAAGGAAGGCCCGTAGACGTGGTGTATCTAGATAAAGGAAGGCCCGTAGACGTGGTGTATCTAGATAAAGGAAGACCCGTAGACGTGGTGTATCTAGATAAAGGAAGGCCCGTAGACGTGGTGTATCTAGATAAAGGAAGGCCCGTAGATGTGGTGTATCTAGATAAAGGAAGGCCCGTAGACGTGGTGTATCTAGATAAAGGAAGGCCCGTAGACGTGGTGTATCTGGATAAAGGAAGGCCCGTAGACGTGGTGTATCTGGATAAAGGAAGGCCCGTAGACGTGGTGTATCTAGATAAATGAAGGCCCGTAGACGTGGTGTATCTAGATAAAGGAAGGCCCGTAGACGTGGTGTATCTAGATAAAAGAAGGCCCGTAGACGTGGTGTATCTGGATAAAGGAAGGCCCGTAGACGTGGTGTATCTAGATAAATGAAGGCCCGTAGACGTGGTGTATCTAGATAAAAGAAGGCCCGTAGACGTGGTTATCTAGATAAAGGAAGGCCCGTAGACGTGGTGTATCTAGATAAAGGAAGGCCCGTAGACGTGGTGTATCTAGATAAAGGAAGGTCCGTAGACGTGGTGTATCTAGATAAAAGAAGGCCCGTAGACGTGGTGTATCTAGATAAAGGAAGGCCCGTAGACGTGGTGTATCTAGATAAAGGAAGGCCCGTAGACGTGGTGTATCTAGATATAGGAAGGCCCGTAGACGTGGTGTATCTAGATAAATGAAGGACCGTAGACGTGGTGTATCTAGATAAAGGAAGGTCCGTAGATGTGGTGTATCTAGATAAATGAAGGCCCGTAGACGTGGTGTATCTAGATAAAGGAAGGCCCGTAGACGTGGTGTATCTAGATAAAGGAAGGCCCGTAGAGGTGGTGTATCTAGATAAAGGAAGGCCCGTAGATGTGGTGTATCTAGATAAAGGAAGGCCCGTAGACTTGGTGTATCTAGATAAAGGAAGGCCCGTAGACGTGGTGTATCTAGATAAAGGAAGGCACGTAGATGTGGTGTATCTAGATAAAGGAAGGCCCGTAGACGTGGTGTATCTAGATAAAGGAAGGCCCGTAGACGTGGTGTATCTAGATAAAGGAAGGCCCGTATATGTGGTGTATCTAGATAAAGGAAGGCCCGTAGACGTGCTGTATCTAGATAAAGGAAGGCCCGTAGATGTGGTGTATCTAGATAAAGGAAGGCCCGTAGACGTGATGTATCTAGATAAAGGAAGGTCTGTAGATGTGGTGTATCTACATAAATGAAGTTATATTGGTATGGACCATAGGGTGAGTACATGGATTGGCTACAAGGGCGAGTTCAGAGGGTGGTAATAAATGGGGTGTACTCAGAATGGTCGGGGGTGGGTAGTGGGGTCCCCCAGGGTTCTGTGCTGGGACCAATCCTATTTAATTTGTACATAAATGACCTGGAGGAGGGGGATGGGGAAACAGCTCAATCTCTGTATTTGCGGATGATAATAAGCTAAGCAGGACAATAACTTCTCCGTGTGGAAATTTTGCAGGAAGATCTGAACAAATGAATGGGGGGAGGGGCAACTACATGGCAAATGAGGTTCAATGTAGAAAATATAAAATAATGCATTTGGGCGGCAAAAATGTGAATGCAATCTATAGACTGGGGGGAGAACCTCTGGGGGGATCTAGGGTGGAGAAGGACCTGGGGGTCCTAGTAGATGATGGGCTCAGCAATGCCAAGCTGCTGCTAACAAAGCAAACAGAATATTGGCAATTAAAAAGGGATCAACTCCAGAGATAAAATTATAATTCTCCCCTCTACAAGACTCTGGTCCGGCTGCACCTGGAGTATACTGTCCAGTTCTGGGCACCAGTCCTCAGGAAGGATGTACTGGAAATGGAGCGACTACAAAGAAGGGCAACAAAGCTAATAAAGGGTCTGGAGGATGTTGTGTTGTCCCCCCCTATACATTGTAAAGCGCTGTGTAAACTGTTGGCGCCATATAAATCCATAATAATAATAATAGTAGTTATGAGCTGTGATATTCTGATGTTGGGATTTCTCACTATCGCTTTTCTCTCCATTCCCAACACCTGCCTGACACGTCTCTACCGCCCTGTATATATATATATACACAGAACTACAGGCTCCGCCCCTCTATGACTGACACACACGGATATAAATGGGGTCACTCGCCGGTATTTCCGATCGGTGTTCCGTTCAGCTTCCGGTCCCGCTTCTCCTCCCACTTCCCGGATCTTCTAGCTCCGCCCATTCACATTCATCGATATTAACATGTCCCGCCCTCCATCTCTCCCACGTTCTTCTTCCCATCAAAAGGCTGGACGACCCGCTGCATGACGTCAGTATATCCCTCCCACCATGTGAGGGCACACTAACCTGACCCCGCCCCCTTCTCCGGCGTCCTCCATCTCCATGGAAACCGAACCAAAGAACATCTTCCAACTCCGAGAGATCGGTAACCGGAACCTTCCCCCTCCCCCTCCCCCTCCCCATGGGTCACCCCCCTCCACCCCGGGTCACCATGCCCTCCCCCACCATCCCCCTCACCTGGGTCACCCCCCCCCCATACTAACGGATCCCCTCCCCCTCCATCATCCCCCCTCCACCCAGGTCACCCTCCATCCGGGTCACCCCCCCCCCCTCCATCCCCCTCCACCCCCCTCCACCTGGGTCACCCCCCCCCCCCCATACTAACGGATACCCTCCCCCTCCCATCATCCCCCCTCCACCCGGGTCACCCTCCATCCGGGTCACCCCCCCTCCATCCCCCTCCACCCCCCTCCACCTGGGTCACCCCCCCCCCCATACTAACGGATCCCCCTCCCCCTCCATCATCCCCCTCCACCCGGGTCACCCTCCATCCGGGTCACCCCCCCCCCCCCCCATCCCCCTCCACCTGGGTCACCCCCCCCCATACTAACGGATCCCCCTCCCCTCCATCATCCCCCCTCCACCCAGGTCACCCTCCATCCGGGGTCACCCCCCCCCCCTCCATCCCCCTCCACCCCCCTCCCACCTGGGTCACCCCCCCCCCCCATACTAACGGATACCCCTCCCCCTCCATCATCCCCCTCCACCCGGGTCACCCTCCATCCGGGTCACCCCCCCTCCATCCCCCTCCACCCCCCTCCACCTGGGTCACCCCCCCCCATACTAACGGATCCCCCTCCCCCTCCATCATCCCCCCTCCACCCGGTCACCCTCCATCCGGGTCACCCCCCCCCCCTCCATCCCCCTCCACCTGGGTCACCCCCCCCCATACTAACGGATCCCCCTCCCCCTCCATCATCCCCCCTCCACCCGGGTCACCCTCCATCCGGGTCACACCCCCCCTCCATCCCCCTCCACCCCCCTCCACCCGAGTCACCCTCCCGCCTCCATCCCCCTCCACCCCCTCCACCTGGGTCACCCCCCCCCCCCCATACTAACGGATCCCCCTCCCCCTCCATCATCCCCCCTCTACCCGGGTCACCCTCCATCCGGGGTCACCCCCCCCCTCCATCCCCACCATCCCCCTCCACCCGGGTCAGCCTCCCCCCACCATCCTACCGGATCCCCCCTCCCCTCCATCTCCACCATCCCCCTCCACCCGGATCACCCTCCCCCCCATCCTACCGGATCCCCTTCCCCTCCATCCCACCATCCCCCCTCACCCTAGGTCACCCTCCCCCTCCACCCTGGTCACCCTCCCCCTCCATCCCCACCATCCCCCTCCACCAGGTCAACCTCCTCCTCCCCCGAGTCACCTTCCCCCTCCATCCCCGCCATCCCCCTCCACCCGGGGTCACCTCCCCCTCCATGCCCACCATCCCCCTCCCCCAGGTCACCCTCCCCCTCACCCGAGTCACCCCCTTCCCCCTCCACCCAGGTCACCCGAGTCACCCCCCTCCACCAGAGTCACCCTCCCGCCTCCACCCCCCTCCACCTGGGTCACCCCCCCATACTAACGGATCCCCCTCCCCCTCCATCATCCCCCCTCCACCCGGGTCACCCTCCATCCGGGTCACCCCCCCTCCATCCCCACCATCCCCCTCCCACCCGGGGTCAGCCTCCCCCCACCATCCTACCGGATCCCCCTCCCCCTCCATCCCACCATCCCCCCTCACCCTTGGTCACCCTCCCCCTCCATCTCCATCATCCCCCCTCCACCCGGGTCACCCTCCCACTCCATCCCCACCATCCCCCTCCACCCGGATCACCCTCCCCCCCATCCTACCGGATCCCCCTCCCCCCTCCATCCCACCATCCCCCCTCACCCTAGGTCACCCTCCCCCTCCACCCGGGTCACCCTCCCCTCCACCCTGGTCACCCTCCCCCTCACCCGGGTCACCCTCCCCCTCCATCCCCACCATCCCCCTCCACCAGGTCAACCTCCTCCTCCCTCGAGTCACCTTCCCCCTCCATCCCCGCCATCCCCCTCCACCCGGGTCACCCTCCCCCTCCATGCCCACCATCCCCCTCACCCGAGTCACCCCCCTCCCCCTCCACCCAGGTCACCCTCCCCCTCCACCCAGGTCACCCAAGTCACCCCCCTCCCCCGAGTCACCCTCCCGCCTCCATCCCCCTCCACCCGGGTCACCCTCCCCCCACCATCCCCCTCCACCCAGGTCACCCGAGTCACCCCCCCTCCCCCTCCACTGGGTCACCCTCCCCCTCCACCCAGGTCACCTTCCCCCTTCACCCGATTCAACCCCCCCCCTCCACCCAGGTCACCCTCCCCTTCCTTCCGGGTCACCCTCCCCCTCCACCCGGGTCCACCCCCCCTCCATCCACACTCCTCAGATCATTACACCCCCCGGGTCACCACAGATCATCCCCAGATCATTACACCCCCCCAGATCATTACACCCCCCCAGATCATTACACCCCCCCAGATCATTACACCCCCAGATCATTACACCCCCCCAGGTCACCACAGATCATCCCCAGATCATTACACCCCCCCAGATCATTACACCCCCCAGATCATTACACCCCCCAGATCATTACACCCTCCCAGGTCACTACAGATCATCCCAGATCATTACACCCCCCCAGGTCACCACAGATCATCCCCAGATCATTACACCCCCCAGGTCACCCCAGATCATTACACCCCCAGATCATTACACCCCCCTAGGTCACCACAGATCATTACACCCCCAGATCACCCCCATATCATTACACCCCCAGATCACCACAGATCGCCCCCAGATCATTACACCCTCCAGATCACCCCCAGATCATATCACCCCAGATCATCCCTAGATCATTACACCCCACAGATCACCCCCTGATCATTACACCCCCAGATCATTACACCCCCCAGGTCACCACAGATCACCCCCAGATCATTACACCCCCCAGATCACCCCAGATCATTACACCCCCCAGATCACCCCAGATCATTACACTCCCAGATCATTACACCCCCCTAGGTCACCACAGATCATTACACCCCCAGATCACCCCCATATCATTACACCCCCCAGATCACCACAGATCATCCCTAGATCATTACACCCCCAGATCACCACAGATCACCCCCAGATCATTACACCCCCCAGATCACCCCCCAGATCATTACACCCCCCAGATCACCCCAGATCATTACACCCCCCCAGATCATTACACCCCCCAGATCATTACACCCCCCAGATCACCACAGATCATCACCACAGATCACTCCCCCCTGATCATTACACCCCCAGATCATTACACCCTCCCAGATCACCCCCAGATCATTACACCCTCCCAGATCACCCCCAGGTCACCACAGATCATTACACCCTCCCCAGATCACCCCCAGGTCACCACAGATCATTACACCCTCCTAGATCACCCCCAGATCATTACACCCCCCAGATCACCACAGATCATTACACCCTCCTAGATCACCACAGATCACCCCCAGATCACCACAGATCATTACACCCCCAGATCACCCCCATATCATTACACCCCCAGATCACCACAGATCACCCCCAGATCATTACACCCTCCAGATCACCCCCAGATCATATCACCACAGATCACCCCCAGATCATTACACCCCCCCAGGTCACCACAGATCACCCCCAGATCATTACACCCCCCAGATCACCCCAGATCATTACACTCCCCAGATCATTACACCCCCCTAGGTCACCACAGATCATTACACCCCCAGATCACCCCATATCATTACACCCCCAGATCACCACAGATCGCCCCCAGATCATTACACCCTCCAGATCACCCCCAGATTATATCACCCCAGATCATCCCTAGATCATTACACCCCCAGATCACCACAGATCACCCCCAGATCATTACACCCCCAGATCACCCCAGATCATTACACCCCCCCCCCAGATCATTACACCCCCCCAGATCATTACACCCCCCCAGATCATTACACCCCCCCCAGGTCACCACAGATCATCCTCAGATCATTACACCCCCCAGGTCACCACAGATCATTACACCCCCCAGATCACCCCCATATCATTACACCCCCAGATCACCACAGATCGCCCCCAGATCATTAACCCCCCAGATCACCCCCAGATCATATCACCCCAGATCATCCCTAGATCATTACACCCCCCCTGGTCACCACAGATCATCCCCAGATCATTACACCCCCCAGATCATTACACCCCCCAGATCATTACACCCTCCCAGATCATTACACCCCCCCAGATCATTACACCCCCCAGATCATTACACCCCCCAGATCATTACACCCCCCCAGGTCACCACAGATCATCCCCAGATCATTACACCCCCCAGGTCACCCCAGATCATTACACCCCCCAGATCATTACACCCCCCTAGGTCACCACAGATCATTACACCCCCAGATCACCCCCATATCATTACACCCACAGATCACCCCCAGATCATTACACCCCCCAGATCACCCCCAGATCATATCACCCCAGATCATCCCTAGATCATTACACCCCCCAGATCACCACAGATCACCCCCCCTGATCATTACACCCCCAGATCATTACACCCCCCAGGTCACCACAGATCACCCCCAGATCATTACACCCCCAGATCACCACAGATCGCCCCCAGATCATTACACCCTCCAGATCACCCCCAGATCATATCACCCCAGATCATCCCTAGATCATTACACCCCACAGATCACCCCCCCTGATCATTACACCCCCCAGATCATTACACCCCCCAGGTCACCACAGATCACCCCCAGATCATTACACCCCCCAGATCACCCCAGATCATTACACCCCCCAGATCACCCCAGATCATTACACTCCCCAGATCATTACACCCCCCTAGGTCACCACAGATCATTACACCCCCAGATCACCCCCATATCATTACACCCCCAGATCACCACAGATCATCCCTAGATCATTACACCCCCAGATCACCACAGATCACCCCCAGATCATTACACCCCCCAGATCACCCCCAGATCATTACACCCCCCAGATCACCCCAGATCATTACACCCCCCCAGATCATTACACCCCCCCAGATCATTACACCCCCCAGATCACCACAGATCATCACCACAGATCACTCCCCCCCTGATCATTACACCCCCAGATCATTACACCCTCCCAGATCACCCCCAGATCATTACACCCTCCCAGATCACCCCCAGGTCACCACAGATCATTACACCCTCCCAGATCACCCCCAGGTCACCACAGATCATTACACCCTCCTAGATCACCCCCAGATCATTACACCCCCCAGATCACCACAGATCATTACACCCTCCTAGATCACCACAGATCACCCCCAGATCACCACAGATCATTACACCCCCAGATCACCCCCATATCATTACACCCCCAGATCACCACAGATCACCCCCAGATCATTACACCCTCCAGATCACCCCCAGATCATATCACCACAGATCACCCCCAGATCATTACACCCCCCCAGGTCACCACAGATCACCCCCAGATCATTACACCCCCCAGATCACCCCAGATCATTACACTCCCCAGATCATTACACCCCCCTAGGTCACCACAGATCATTACACCCCCAGATCACCCCATATCATTACACCCCCAGATCACCACAGATCGCCCCCAGATCATTACACCCTCCAGATCACCCCCAGATTATATCACCCCAGATCATCCCTAGATCATTACACCCCCAGATCACCACAGATCACCCCCAGATCATTACACCCCCAGATCACCCCAGATCATTACACCCCCCCCCCCAGATCATTACACCCCCCCAGATCATTACACCCCCCCCAGGTCACCACAGATCATCCTCAGATCATTACACCCCCCAGGTCACCACAGATCATTACACCCCCCAGATCACCCCCATATCATTACACCCCCAGATCACCACAGATCGCCCCCAGATCATTAACCCCCCAGATCACCCCCAGATCATATCACCCCAGATCATCCCTAGATCATTACACCCCCCCTGGTCACCACAGATCATCCCCAGATCATTACACCCCCCAGATCATTACACCCCCCAGATCATTACACCCTCCCAGATCATTACACCCCCCCAGATCATTACACCCCCCCAGATCATTACACCCCCCCAGATCATTACACCCCCCAGATCATTACACCCCCCAGATCATTACACCCCCCCAGGTCACCACAGATCATCCCCAGATCATTACACCCCCCAGGTCACCCCAGATCATTACACCCCCCAGATCATTACACCCCCCTAGGTCACCACAGATCATTACACCCCCAGATCACCCCCATATCATTACACCCACAGATCACCCCCAGATCATTACACCCCCCAGATCACCCCCAGATCATATCACCCCAGATCATCCCTAGATCATTACACCCCCCAGATCACCACAGATCACCCCCCCTGATCATTACACCCCCAGATCATTACACCCCCCAGGTCACCACAGATCACCCCCAGATCATTACACCCCCCAGATCACCCCAGATCATTACACTCCCCAGATCATTACACCCCCCTAGGTCACCACAGATCATTACACCCCCAGATCACCCCCATATCATTACACCCCCAGATCACCACAGATCGCCCCCAGATCATTACACCCTCCAGATCACCCCCAGATCATATCACCCCAGATCATCCCTAGATCATTACACCCCCCAGATCACCCCAGTTCATTACACTCCCCAGATCATTACACCCCCAGGTCACCACAGATCACCCCCAGATCATTACACCCCCCAGGTCACCACAGATCATTACACCCCCCAAATCACCCCCAGATCACCCCCAGATCATTACACCCCACAGATCACCCCCAGGTCACCACAGATCATCCCCAGATCATTACACCCCCAAGATCATTACACCCCCCAGGTCACCACAGATATCACCCCCCAGATCATTACACCCCCCAGATCACCCCAGATCATTACACCCCCCAGATCATTACACCCCCAGGTCACCACAGATCACCCCCAGATCATTACACCCCCCAGGTCACCACAGATCATTACACCCCCCAAATCACCCCCAGATCATTACACCCCCCAGATCACCCCCAGATCATTACACCCCACAGATCACCCCCAGGTCACCACAGATCATCCCCAGATCATTACACCCCCAAGATCATTACACCCCCCAGGTCACCACAGATATCACCCCCCAGATCATTACACCCCACAGATCACCCCCAGATCATTACACCCCACAGATCACCCCCAGGTCACCACAGATCATCCCCAGATCATTACACCCCCAAGATCATTACACCCCCCCAGGTCACCACAGATATCACCCCCCAGATCATATCACCCCCAGATCATATCACCCCCAGATCATATCACCCCCAGATCATATCACCCCCAGATCATATCACCCCCCAGATCATTACACCCCCCAGATCACCCCCAGATCATTACACCCCCCAGGTCACCACAGATCACCCCCAGATCATTACACCCCCCAGGTCACCACAGATCATTACACCCCCCAGATCACCCCCAGATCATTACACCCCACAGATCACCCCCAGATCATTACACCCTCCTAGATCACCACAGATCACCCCCGATCATTACACCCACAGATCACCCCCATATCATTACACCTCCAGATCAGCACAGATCACCTCCAGATCATTACACCCCCAAATCACCCCCATATCATTACACCGCCAGATCACCACAGATCGCCAACAGATCATTACACCCTCCAGATCACCCCCAGATCATCCCTAGATCATTACACCCCCCAGATCACCACAGATCACCCCCCCCTGATCATTACACCCCCAGATCACCACAGATCGCCAACAGATCATTACACCCTCCAGATCACCCCCAGATCATATCACCCCAGATCATCCCTAGATCATTACACCCCCCAGATCACCACAGATCACCCCCCAGATCATTACACCCCCCCCCCCCCCGATCTCCTCCTGGGTCACCATCCCTACACCCTTCCTCCCTGGACACCAGACCCCTGCTTCACCAGATCTCTGAACCCTCCACCTTTCTTCCTAAGTCGCCAGACCCCTACCCTATGAAGTCACTATCCCTTCACCCTCCCTCCCGGGTCTCCAGACCCCTACTCATTCCAGTCACTAAACCTTTCATCCTCCCTCCCGGGTCTCCAGACCCCTACTCATTCCAGTCACTAAACCTTTCATCCTCCCTCCCGGGTCTCCAGACCCCTACCCTGTGAAGTCACTAACCCTTCACCCTCCTTCCCAGGTCTCCAGACCCCTACCCTGTGAAGTCACTAACCCTTCACCCTCCTTCCCAAGTCGCCAGACCCCTACCCTATGAAGTCACTATCCCTTCACCCTCCCTCCCGGGTCTCCAGACCCCTACTCATTCCAGTCACTAAACCTTTCATCCTCCCTCCCGGGTCTCCAGACCCCTACCCTATGAAGTCACTATCCCTTCACCCTCCCTCCCGGGTCTCCAGACCCCTACTCATTCCAGTCACTAAACCTTTCATCCTCCCTCCAGGGTCTCCAGACCCCTACTCATATCAGTCACTAAACTCTTTATCCTCCCTCCCGGGTCTCCAGACCCCTACTTATTCCGGTCACTAAGCCCTTCACCCTCCCTCCCGGGTCTCCAGACCCCTACCCTGTGAAGTCACTACCCTTCACCCTCCTTCCCGGGTCTCCAGACCCCTACTCATTACGGTCACTAATCCCTTCATCCTCCTTCCCGGGTCTCCAGACCCCTTCTCATTACGGTCAGTAAACTCTTTATCCTCCCGGGTCTCTAGACCCCTTCTCATTCCAGTCACTAAAACCCTTCATCCTCCCTCCCAGGTCTCTAGACCCCTACTCATTCCAGTCACTAAACCCTTCATCCTCCTTCCCGGGTCTCCAGACCCCCTACTCATTACGGTCACTAAACCCTTCATCCTCCTTCCCCGGGTCTCCAGACCCTTCTCATTCCAGTCACTAAACCTTTCATCCTCCCTCCCCGGGTCTCCAGACCCCTACTCATTCCAGTCACTAAACCTTTCATCCTCCCTCCCCGGGTCTCCAGACCCCTACTCATTACGGTCACTAAACTCTTTATCCTCCCTCCCGGGTCTCTAGACCCCTACTCATTCCAGTCACTAAACCCTTCATACTCCCTCCCAGGTCTCCAGACCCCCTCCTTCCCGAGTCACTAGACCCCTACTTCGCTGGCTCTCTGAACCCTCCACCTTCCCTTCCGAGTCACCAGACCCCTACCCTGTGAAGTCACGAATCCCTGCATCCTCCCTCCTGGGTCATTCAGGTCACTATATCCTTCACACTCCTCCCAGGTCTCCAGGCCCCCTCCTTCCCGAGTCACCAGACCGCTACTTCACCAGGTTACTAAACCCTTCACCCTCCCTCCTGAGTCTCCGGACCCCCTTCCTCTCCCGTAACCAGACCCCTACTCTGCATGGTCACTAATCCCTTCACTCTCTCTTGACTCACCAGACCCCCTACCCCGCTGGGTTAATAAACCCTTCAACCTTCTGCTTGGGTCTTCCGGCCCCCTTCTTCCTGAGTCACCAGACCTCTACTCCAGCAGTTTACTAAATCCTTCACCCTCCCTCATGGATCACCAGACCCCTACTCCACCGGGTCACTAAACCGCTCCCTCTCCCTCTAGGGGTCTCCTGGTAGGGCCCCATCCCTGCCTGGTCACCAGACTTCTACTTTGTTGGGCCACTAAACCCTTTACCCTTCTGTTTCTCCAGACACCCTTTTTAATGGGACACTGGACCCCTACTCCACCATGTTCCTAAACCCTTCATCCTCGCTCCCGGCTCATTAGACCCCCTACTACCCGGGGTCACTCAATCCTGATAGGTCACTTATGGAGAGATTTCAGGAAGGTTTATTGAGGTATATATTATGATGTGTGATTCCTCTCCTCTCTTCTAGTGATCTCAGGATGGATCCCGACCAGGGAACAAGGAATCATCATCACCATCCTCATCCTCCCCCGAGAACAGGTAATCCTCCCCCCAAGAACAGGTAATCCTCACCCTCCTCCTCCCCCGAGAACAGGTAATCCTCCCCCGAGAACTCACCCTCCTCCTCACCTGAGAACAGGTAATCCTCACCCTCCTCCTCCTCCTCACCTGAGAACAGGTAATCCTCACCCTCCTCCTCCTCCTCACCTGAGAACAAGTAATCCTCACCCTCCTCCTCCTCCTCCTCCTCCTCACCTGAGAACAGGTAATCCTCACCCTCCTCCTCCTCCTCACCTGAGAACAGGTAATCCTCACCCTCCTCCTCCTCCTCACCTGAGAACAAGTAATCCTCACCCTCCTCCTCCTCCTCCTCACCTGAGAACAGGTAATCCTCACCCTCCTCCTCCT
The DNA here is from genome assembly GCF_037356315.1 of Lithobates pipiens. Lineage (NCBI taxonomy): Eukaryota > Metazoa > Chordata > Amphibia > Anura > Ranidae > Lithobates > Lithobates pipiens. The sequence goes on from NW_027507761.1 coordinate 262,552, forward strand.
CCTCACCTGAGAACAGGTAATCCTCACCCTCCTCCTCCTCCTCACCTGAGAACAGGTAATCCTCACCCTCCTCCTCCTCCTCCTCCTCACCTGAGAACAGGTAATCCTCACCCTCCTCCTCCTCCTCACCTGAGAACAGGTAATCCTCACCCTCCTCCTCCTCCTCACCTGAGAACAGGTAATCCTCACCCTCCTCCTCACCTGAGAACAGGTAATCCTCACCCTCCTCCTCACCTGAGAACAGGTAATCCTCACCCTCCTCCTCACCTGAGAACAGGTAATCCTCACCCTCCTCACCTGAGAACAGGTAATCCTCACCCTCCTCCTCCTCCTCACCTGAGAACAAGTAATCCTCACCCTCCTCCTCCTCCTCACCTGAGAACAGGTAATCCTCACCCTCCTCCTCCTCCTCCTCCTCACCTGAGAACAGGTAATCCTCACCCTCCTCCTCCTCCTCACCTGAGAACAGGTAATCCTCACCCTCCTCCTCACCTGAGAACAGGTAATCCTCACCCTCCTCCTCACCTGAGAACAGGTAATCCTCACCCTCCTCCTCACCTGAGAACAGGTAATCCTCACCCTCCTCCTCACCTGAGAACAGGTAATCCTCACCCTCCTCCTCACCTGAGAACAGGTAATCCTCACCCTCCTCCTCACCTGAGAACAGGTAATCCTCACCCTCCTCCTCACCTGAGAACAGGTAATCCTCACCCTCCTCCTCACCTGAGAACAGGTAATCCTCACCCTCCTCCTCACCTGAGAACAGGTAATCCTCACCCTCCTCCTCACCTGAGAACAGGTAATCCTCACCCTCCTCACCTGAGAACAGGTAATCCTCACCCTCCTCCTCCTCCTCACCTGAGAACAAGTAATCCTCACCCTCCTCCTCCTCCTCACCTGAGAACAGGTAATCCTCACCCTCCTCCTCCTCCTCCTCCTCACCTGAGAACAGGTAATCCTCACCCTCCTCCTCCTCCTCACCTGAGAACAGGTAATCCTCACCCTCCTCCTCACCTGAGAACAGGTAATCCTCACCCTCCTCCTCACCTGAGAACAGGTAATCCTCACCCTCCTCCTCACCTGAGAACAGGTAATCCTCACCCTCCTCCTCACCTGAGAACAGGTAATCCTCACCCTCCTCCTCACCTGAGAACAGGTAATCCTCACCCTCCTCCTCACCTGAGAACAGGTAATCCTCACCCTCCTCCTCACCTGAGAACAGGTAATCCTCACCCTCCTCCTCACCCGAGAACAGGTAATCCTCACCCTCCTCCTCACCCGAGAACAGGTAATCCTCACCCTCCTCCTCACCCGAGAACAGGTAATCCTCACCCTCCTCCTCACCCGAGAACAGGTAATCCTCACCCTCCTCCTCCTCACCTGAGAACAGGTAATCCTCACCCTCCTCCTCCTCACCTGAGAACAGGTAATCCTCACCCTCCTCCTCCTCACCTGAGAACAGGTAATCCTCACCCTCCTCCTCACCTGAGAACAGGTAATCCTCACCCTCCTCCTCACCTGAGAACAGGTAATCCTCACCCTCCTCCTCACCTGAGAACAGGTAATCCTCACCCTCCTCCTCACCTGAGAACAGGTAATCCTCACCCTCCTCCTCACCTGAGAACAGGTAATCCTCACCCTCCTCCTCCTCCTCACCTGAGAACAGGTAATCCTCACCCTCCTCCTCCTCACCTGAGAACAGGTAATCCTCACCCTCCTCCTCTCCTGAGAACAGGTAATCCTCGCCCTCCTCCTCCTCCTCACCTGAGAACAGGTAATCCTCACCCTCCTCCTCCTCCTCACCTGAGAACAGGTAATCCTCACCCTCCTCCTCCTCCTCACCTGAGCACAGGTAATCCTCACCCTCCTCCTCCTCCTCACCTGAGCACAGGTAATCCTCACCCTCCTCCTCCTCCTCACCTGAGAACAGGTAATCCTCACCCTCCTCCTCCTCCTCACCTGAGAACAGGTAATCCTCACCCTCCTCCTCCTCCTCACCTGAGAACATGTAATCCTCACCTTCCTCCTCCTCACCTGAGCACAGGTAATCCTCACCCTCCTCCTCCTCCTCACCTGAGCACAGGTAATCCTCACCCTCCTCCTCCTCCTCCTCACCTGAGCACAGGTAATCCTCACCCTCCTCCTCCTCCTCCTCACCTGAGAACAGGTAATCCTCACCCTCCTCCTCCTCCTCCTCACCTGAGAACAGGTAATCCTCACCCTCCTCCTCCTCCTCCTCACCTGAGAACAGGTAATCCTCACCCTCCTCCTCCTCCTCCTCACCTGAGAACAGGTAATCCTCACCCTCCTCCTCCTCCTCCTCACCTGAGAACAGGTAATCCTCACCCTCCTCCTCCTCCTCCTCACCTGAGAACAGGTAATCCTCACCCTCCTCCTCCTCACCTGAGCACAGGTAATCCTCACCCTCCTCCTCCTCCTCCTCACCTGAGAACAGGTAATCCTCACCCTCATCAGACAAAGCTGATAGAAAATAGTCTGTATGTATGACGGAATGAACAGCCCAGGGAACGTCTGTGCAAAGGGAATGGGAATCTTTGGGATAAAAGCAGAAAATGGTACCCCTCTGAGGAGATGTGGATTGGGAAAAGGATCATGTATGTATAATTGGGGGTAACCCAAAAATAAATGTGAGCTTCGCTGTGGAGTAACCAGGAGGGGGCGCTCCATGTAAAGTCCAACTGGAAAAAGAGAAAACCAGGTGCAGGTACTCCATAGTGTAATATAATAAAATGTGAATAAAAATGCACTCACAAGTGTCTGTATGAGGGTTGGTAGTGACCCTGAGAACCATCAACCAGAGATGGGGAAACACCCAGCCTTGGCCATTGGCATGGGGGCGGGATAGAGAGGACCCTGTGAAATTCTAAGCTTCTTCCTATAAGCATTTCATTTCTTTGCGCTTAAAAGCACAAATGCAACTCTCTTATATAATGCCGGCAAAGCGGCTCGTTTATCTCTCCAAGTAACACAGACAGATGCTGGCATCACCTCGAGCTCAGTATAATCCTGAAGAGAAATAGCCAGGCAGCCTTTATTTATGCTATACACATGGATAACACACGAGCGTGGTGGCTTCAGAATCAGCCAATCAGACACTTGTATTCATTCAAAAGATCCAATCACATTCACTTGTATATATTCAAATAGAAATGCAGTAGTGACGTGTGCAGATGGTCATGTTCAAAACCATGCGGCAAGCACAAGGCTCTGAACACGATCGCGTGCACGCTCCCACTGCTACCAATGACGCGAGCCGTTCTCTATCATGGCTCAATGGGCCATCCGTTTGTATGGTTATACTATGGTTCCCATGTACGCAGATCTGCTTACTTAGGAGTTTAGATGCGGTCACCATGGAGTGGCCAGTCCCTTGGTGAGGCATAAACAAACCTCCTTAAAAGAGCAAACAGATCCACCGCGCCCACGGGAAGTTTTCCGCATCCAATTGTCTTCCACCAACGTCTGTATGCGTGACTACCCTCGCATGAGCGCATTAAAGCAAAACTGACACTAGGGGGGCGTCTGACAACATGCATTAATAAAAATGTCCACAACACCCGACACTAGTGTCACTGTGGATATCAGCTTTCAGTACTGCTGCAGATGGTCTACAAAACTCGGTGACCAGACCTCCTCCACCCAATGTCACTTGTGGCGCATGCGCAGTCGGAGCACGTTTTCAAGGTGTTCTCGCCTTTTTCTTCAGCCTAACTGAGTGGGCTTCTCACTAGCTTTGTTTTAAGGTAAGTTTCACATAATGGGTTTGTATGCGATGCATACTAGCACATTATAACTTTACCTTGCAGGTTGGGGGAAAAAAAAACATGGCGGTTTACTACTGCCTCCAGAAAAAGAAAATGAGAAATCTTTTGCCCCGCTTCTCCTTCGGCGACTAAATTGGGGATAGGGCACTTTATACAGTGGTCGTTTTTTGATGCCACCCCTCTGCTTTCACTATGTTCTGTGTTCTTTGTGAAGGAAATTGCTCTCTGGAATTCTATACATGTTTGGTAGCCCCTGCGAGGGGCGCTCAATAAGCGTGTTATATTTTCTTGTTTACCCAAAATGTAATAAACCTATTGAAACAGAAATCTTTTACCCGGTATTAGCAGACACAAATACCGACCCGTTTTATCTCTTGGGAAATCCAAATTCTATGCATGGCCATATCTCCTGCCCAACAAGAAACACGACTTTTATCTACGATCCCCATAATATATCGGCTGCTCTACCATTGTCTTATTCTACAGAACTACGAACAATCTACGTGTGTGTGTGTGCCCCCCGCAAATCATAACTAGAGAAACTTCTCAGAGAATGGAAAAGTCCACAGAAGTCCAATCAGTCAACTGAATTTATTCCTAATTTCTGAGTAAAACACAACA